>NW_022985453.1:246478-458419 GCF_010093595.1 Mytilinidion resinicola | reverse complement strand
AACTAGCTAGACGTCTATAGAAATCAGAGTTCACATCAATTTCAACCTGAGTGAGGAGTAGAGCGAATTCTTCTTCGAGCACCTGCACAAGGCAAGTGAGTCAATGAAAAATGTGTGTGTGTTCCAAAAACTGTTCCCCGCAGACATGGAGGGAGGATGGAGAAGGGTTTCCCACATGTCATTGGTAGACATGTTGGGCCATCCACTCCACATCATGCGGAGAGTTTCCACGAGACTCGTCGCGGAGCTGGCCAAAAAGCCAGCGCTCTAAGGGCGAGTCCTCGAAAGGGAGGAACATAACCCAAGGCTTAGCAGAAAGTGCGTCGTCGCCCGAGCTGCTCATGCACAGAAGTGCAAAAGCTTGTTGAAGACAGAAGGTTGGAGCTGGGTAGGAGGCTTATATAGGATCTGGAAGAAAATTAAGTGAGTGATTAGTAATCGACGCTAATGGACCGACAGGGGTGGTAGGCAGTGGTTGCCTGGCCTGTACAGTGTGGCAGCGGAAGTTTCCGATGCTCCTGCGGATGGGCACATAGATGTCCGAGGCAGCAGGCTGGCGAGATTGTTTGAGGCGGACCGCGCGCACATGCACAGCTTCTTGGGGCTTTCCTGCACCCGTTTTGGGACGCAAGGAGCATGACTGAAGGACGCTCAGGACTGTCACCACTGTCAATTGCTTCTGTTACTCCTATGTCGATGTCCAAGGAGCGCCCACGTAGCATTGTAGGCGGCACGTGCACTCCAGTCTCCGCTGCGATCTCAGTGTCGGCCTGCAGCAGTTCAGCCGCCCGGGCCAAGAGGAGATGTCATCGGCTCGTCAATCTGCACCACGGAAGCCGTTCGGCTTGCCGTGCCCCGCGTCCATCATGTAGCCCGACGGCTTGCGCTGTGACCCCCCCAGGGATCTAACATTCACGCAGTGATGGCGACTGTTAGGTTGGTCTTGCGATTCAGCACGTCTTCAATCTGCAGCATTGGAAGCCTCTCAGGCGCGCGAAGTGTGACAGCACTGAGTGTCCTCCAGCAAAAAATTCGAAGGCCGAACAGATTGCGAAGCCTCTCAGATCGCTTATAAAACAACCTCCACAATCGAAAACCGCTTTGACGACGGTTCAAGACCTCTCAGTCTTACACCGTTCATGATTCCTCTAGGAGTGTCTCGAGGGTGCATCGTGATGTGCAATTCCGTACCTCCCAGCGCTCAAATAGTGATAGGCTTCCAAATACACTTGATTTCCTTGGTCTGTAACGCCTTCTTAATCCACCAGCTCTTGCTTCCTACATCCGGGCTATCTTAATCGCGACACCGCCGGGGGGTCTCAAGCGTACATAGCCATGCGCAATTGCGTACGCCGCTACGCCTGAATCTTAAAGTATTCAATCTGTCCCTTGCTGCCTCCAAATCAACAAATGTCTAACAACTCTTTGACTTCTCCTTCTCGTCGTTAGAGGTCCGCTGGCTCACAATCATACACATGAACACTATGCAAGAGATCCGACGCTGTGATCTATACTCCACACAAACGCTAGACTCTATATGCGTGCTTTAGCTATTTACATCACGTCCGGCTTCACTTTCGTACGCCTGGGGGGTCCATCCAGCGTTTTGAAGGAGTGAAACGGCGGGGCGAAGCTGTGATATGATCTGAAGACTTGACACTTTGACATTGTAGTTGATTCACTAATCAGTCACCAGATGATGTCCAACGGCGCCAAGCGGCTGTAAAAACGCTATTCGTGGCTGCGATCTAATTTGAGGGCTTGAAACTTTGACATTGTAGTTCGTTCGTCAATCTGTAGCCGGAGGATACCTGGCGGCGGCGAGCGGGTACCAAACACTCTTCGTGGCCGCGATCTAATTTGATGGCTCGAAACTTTGACATCGTAGTTAATTCACCAATCAGTCACCGGAGGATGCCTGGCGGCGGCAAGCAGGTGTCAAACTCATATTCCTGGCTGCGTTCTAATTCACGGAGTCGATGCTCTTACATCGTGTCTTGTTATTCAATCGCTAGTCAGAGGAAGTCTGGCGAAGGCAAAGGACGTCAAAAATATTAACAAGGATGCGATCTGATATACGCTTCTAAGAGTTATACCTCTTGGTCGGTCCTCAATCTGTTCGTCGGATGATTCCTGGCGGTCGTAAGCAAGTGTCAAAGAAATTCAGAAAAGCGGGGTGAAATATGAATACCGGAGGCTTTAAGATCGTAATTAGCCTTCTAATCATTCGTCAAAGGCATTCAGACGGTGCCGAACAGTTGCCAAAGATGCGATTCGATATAGGAGCTCGAGACTTTGACATCCTACCTGAACATTCACTTGTTAGCCGAGGGCACTCGTGCAGCAGCAAGCAGCTGTCAAAGCGATGCAGAGCGCTGTGGTGTAATATGCGGACTCGAGGCTTTGACATCCTCCTCACATTCACTCGTAAGCCAAGGGCACTCGGACGGTGGCAACCATGCTTCAAACAGTTGCAGAACGCTACGTTTCATAATACATGCCCGAAATCTTGACATGTTAATTGATATTAGAATATAGAGCCAGAGGCATTCAGACGACGCTAAAGACTATCAAAAGGGTCCGAAAACCTGTAGTTCAAAATAAGGGCTCGGGAGCTTGACATCCTGCTCACAATTCAGTAGTAAGTTGAGGCAGGCCAAGCGGCGGCTAGCAGCATGCAAAACCATGAATGAGCGGTTTCCGTTTACAGCGTGAGGTTGGAAGATGGCTAAAAGCTGTTCTGAAAGAGGTGAAGGAAGTAGCTGCTTGATGTAGCCGCTCTGGAACGTGACATCGTATTTAGATGTCTACGAGCTTGTTGAGGGCAGACAAACGATGGCTAGCTGTAAGCAGTTGTGTGTATAGGAAGCTTCTATTTTGAGCATGCAGTTAAACGACTGCTATAGTCACGTGTGGAGGAGATGCGTAAAGCTGCGGCTTAAAACACGTGCTCTAGAACGTGACATTGTACTCGAATGCATGGTAACATGTCGAGACATGCCAAACGATTGCTAACAGTAAGCGAAACTTACTTAGGAAGCTCCCATCTCCAGCACGCAGTCAAACGACTGCTGTGGTGACGTGTCGAGGGGATGAGTAAAGCTACGGCTCGAAACACGTGCTCCGGAACGTGACGTCGCACTTGAATGCGTTCGAACAGGCCGAGGCAAGCCAAACGATTGCTAGTAGTAAGCAATAGCGTGCTTAGGAAGCTTTCATTTCCGGTATGCTGTCAAATGACTGCTGTGCTAGCGTGTTGATGAGATGTGTTAAATTACTGCTTGAAACACGTGCTCTAGAACGTGACTTGTATCTGAATAGCCGATAGTATGTTGAGCACAGCCAACCGATGGCCAGCGGTAGGTAAATGCATACATACGAAGCTTCCATCTCTGACATACGGCCAAAAGACTGCTGTGCTAACGTCCCAGAGAGATGTAGGAAACTACGGCTTGAAACACGTGCTTCAAAGCTTGACATTCTATCCGCGGGCTAGTAGCATGTTGAGGGATACTAGACGGCGACGAGACGCATGCAATTGCATGCATAAATCCATTCAATTCGCGGCGTATAGCCAGGAAGTTGCAGAAAATAGGCGTAGAAGAAGAGTAGATGGCTGCGGTCTGATGTTTGTGCTCCGGGTTTTGACATCCTACACGCATAGCTGTTGGTATACTGAAGGACTCTAAACGGCGACTAGTGAGAAGTAAAGCGATATAGAATAGGATGCAGTTCTCGGGGTAGAGCCAGGAGATTGTAGAATGCAGGCGTGGAAGAGTTGTTAGAAACTGCGACTTGATGCGCGGACTCTAGAACTTGACAATTTACTCGCATCGCTGGCAGCATATGGAGGCGTACTAGACGGCGACAACTAGCGGGCAAACGCACCTAGAGCAGGCTTCAATTCTCGATGTGAACCCAGAAAATAGCGGAAATTAGGCGTAGAAGAGGCGTAGCGAGCTGCGGTTTGATATGCATGCTCAGGACGTCGATATCCAACTCGCATAACATGTAGTATGTTAAGGATCTCTAGACAGCAATAAGTAGCGTGCAAATGCATGTAAAAGCGGCTTCAATTCTATTGTGAACGTAGGAGATAGCGGAAATTAGGCCTAGAAAAGGTGTAATGAGGTGCGGTTTGATAGTCGTGCTCGGGACCTTGACTTCCACCCGCATAGCTTTCACCATGTTGACGGCCTCTAGACGGTGATAAGAAGCGCGCAATAACATGCAGAGAGGGCTTCAGTACTCACTGTGAGCCCAAATGGTTGCTATACGGAGGTGTCAACCGTGTGCAAAGAGCTGGGGCTAGATAGACGTACTGCAGAACTTGTCATCCTATTTGGATTTGTAGAAGCATGTCAAGAGACTCTAGACGGTAGCGACAAGTACGCAAAGCAGCACTTGGAAGGCTTCAGTCTCCAGCGTAAAGCCAGATGACCAATGCCCTCCTCTTCAGTCCGTGCGGCCTGGTGAACCCGTGTACCCATCAGACTATCCAAAAACCCCCATCTCCTCACCCCACCTCGTCCTCCTCTTGAGCGTCTTACAGGATAAACACCAACTTCCACCGAGCAACATGTCTATGTCAACCAAGCCTTGCGCTGGTGCCCGCACAAGACATTTGGCTTGCGTTCAGCATACACCTACTAGCAACCGACCAAAGCGAGTTTGAAGCAAGAACAGACACGAAGAGCATTGGTGACCAGCTATGGGGGCGGCCTGAAGGGTCAACCATGCGCGAGATCCGCCACCACCTCATCTGCACAACGTCTCAGCTCGCGAAACAAGGCCCGAAGTTCTTGGCCATTGTCGACCATTTGGTGGATGTTCTTGCCGCGTTCTCGACGAAACCGCGAGAACTCCGCGCGTAAGGACTCTCGCAAAAGGTCGTTGAGCTGGCGGTCGTCGGCAGGCAAATTGCCATACATCTTGTAGTTCGCGTCTAACGGGCGGCAAAAGTCTTGATCCTTGTCGAAAACCCAGTTTTGATACAGGCCGCGGTACTCCCTCTGCGGTGCCCAGCAGGATTCGAACCCAAACTGGGTATACGTCAGGTCCAAAAACCAGACCTCGCTGTTTCGGAACGTGACCTTGAAGACACAATGGAGGTATGAACCCTGGTCCTTGTCGTGAGGGAACTGGACGACGAGGCGCGGGCGCACAGGCATCGTGAGGACTTCGACGTTGGCGTAGTCTACGAATAATAGTCAGCATTATTGGTCCAATCAACAACACGCCCAGCAGGACTGATTGCATACCCCGGAAGACCTTCTCCACGATCGGTCCCATGATCTTTGGGGCGGCTTCGCATGCGTTCCGGTTCAAAATGGCCCTGGTCACCTCGGGGTTGAGTAGCACGGTGGCCATCCCACGCCCAGGACCCGCCCACTGGCCGTCGACTTGCAGCACTCGGCGCGACTCCAGGCGTTGGCGTCCCGCTCCTATCGGCATTTTGCACTCGGCCTCTGGCAACTCTCGACAGGACGTGATGATGACGGGGTAGATGGCCTCGGCGACTTCCTGCCAGGCCGGCTCGACGAACTGCTTGACGACACGTTCGAAGTGGGCGGCGGTGAAGCTTGGGGGGAAGATGAAAGACGGCATATTGAAGAATTATGGCGTGGATGTGTGAATGTGCGGTCTGGCGCTGTGTGTGATGCTGCTTGCTGGGCTACGGCGTGTGGGCTCTGTTTTGAGGAAACTCCAGAGCGCCAAGACAATCCAATTTTGACGGCCACAATGAGGGGTCTCATCTCAACTCTTTCGTCTCAACTTCGAGGAACACCTTATTCACGTGTTCTAACGCCTGGAGGCAATACTAGATCGATTCCACCAGCGAGACGCGCGAATCACATCACTGACGCTCGCGTCATCCCAACACCAACCACTACCACGACGGACTGCATACATAGTCTATTCTCAGGATGCAAGAAACGGTCTTCTCCGTACACGATTGCTAAATTCTCCAAGCAGACCAAGGTTTCGCCAACGAGGCGGCCTCATGAACCTCTTGCCCGTGCGCTGCCGCTACTCGAGATGCCTCTACCGGGTTTCCAGGATCTAAACCAGACGTAGCGTTTGCAGGACTGGAACTTGGATGAGAGTTTGACTAGGAGCGGGCTGCATGCTAGAGTTTCTCCAGACAGCGATATCGGCTAATCAAGGACGTTTTCAAGAAGTGTAGAGTCACAAGTGGCCGGCTCATGACCTCGATTTAGACTCGTCGTCGAAGACGTGTTGGCAAACTAGAGACGCATCTGAACAGATTCTTTGGGCACCTACTGTACCAGTGTAGAATTATTCTTGGTATGGTCAGATTTTACAAGGTGTGGCTTGTATTGTACTCGCCTTTGTTGCAGTTGGTGGCATTCAATAGAGCTTCACTAATAACAGTATCATTGACAAACAAGCCAATAAGGCAATTTTCATGATTCTCTGCCTGGCAGGACCGTGAAGTTCAATGTTGAGACGCGTCCCTTCACTATTGGCGGGACTCGTGGTGGCCTGTGTTCCCCACAACCTTTTCTAGCGGCCAACTCCAAAAACAAACTCAATCAAAACACCCAGCATCACGACGACCTAAAGCACACACTTCTCGACATCTTCGCGCCATAACTAGCAATATGTCTGACCACCTCGACGACCACTTGGACAAAGTTGCGGAAATCCTCGGCGTCGCGTGGGATGTCGTCCTTGAGGGACACAATCTACGCACTATCAAGGAATGGGGCCTGGATATAGAGAAGCCAGATATAGAGGAACCAGCAGTCGAAAGCTCGGGAAAGGCACCCTGGGGTCTAGGAATTGTTCCTTTTGTCCCTCCAGGCCTTGACTTGGCCGCTGAGAACATTCGGGCGATCTTGAACCGCGAGCAATGCGACCATGCACCGCAGATTATGGCAAGAATTCTGCTAGAAGCATTCAAAGGTATGCACTTCTAACACAGCCCATGCGATGCTCTGTACGTGCTAATACTAACAAATCTACGTAGGCGCTCAGTTCAAACTCCTCACGCTTGCCGTCCGGCCTGAGAAAGCGATCCCCCTCTTCAAGAAGGACGTGCTCTGCCAGCAGGACGCATACATACACACCGTCGTCACAGTCAAGTTCCCCGGCCCTATCCCGCGCTGGTGGGTCCTTGATTTGACCAGAAGCCAGTTCGGCTACGGTCACGTCTGGATGCTTTTGGACACATACTGCCAACGATATAAAGACCCTGGATCCCTGATCGCCTCGTGGGTACCCCTCATTGTGTCGTCAGGAGGCCGCGCGCGTAAAGACCCATTCTTCGAAGCGCTCCGCGACAGACTGTTTGCCACGTTTTGCACAACGCTGCGTGAGCAAGGCCTGCACAGCATCCAGGATCTGGTGATTCTCCACCCAGAGGACGCCCGAGAGAAGGCCGACGTGCTGGTGGAGGCCCTCCGAGCGTGCACGGAGGACACGGCGGCGGAGTGGCGGGTATGAGGGATGGGGGTGGAGCTCACGCAGGGTGAGCCCAGTATGCCACTACGCCGACGCTCTGATACTCAACCTTCGCCCCCCGCGCTTCTAACCTGAGTGGTGTGTCCTAGATGCGTGATGTTGACGGGGGATCACGTTGGGGGTGGGTAACGGGGGCAAGGCGTATCTGAAGGCGTCGGCGGACGGGCAGCTGGTGTTTGGCCATTAAGTCGTTTGAGCAGAAGAGGCGGATAGAGGGGCGGAAGTCTGACGGGTACACGGGCTAACCAGGCCACGCAGACTAGGGGGCGTACCGGTGGCCGGTGTCGCTTGCAAGAAGGGGGCATTGGTTTTCTGGCTTTATGCCGGAGACTGAAGTCTCTTTTGTTGGAATTACTACTTCATGTAGTATCATAAACCACTAGACGTTGCCTGAATATGAAAGAACCACGGAGGATGCACTGATATCAGGTGAGTGTAGCCTTTTGATTGCTGCAGGTCTGTCACTGCAGGGAGTCCTTTAACAGAGTCAAGAGTGGCAGAGGCCATGTCACAATCAATGCGGTTCAGATTGTACACCCTTCTTATCCACGCCTTTGCCATGCGGTTGTCACCGTATGGAGCCCTCTGATTACCCATAAATTTCAAAGGTGAATGTCAAGATCAATGCGTTTCAAATTACACTCCCTGCTCATCAACATACTTGCCATGTGGCTGTCATCGTAAGGAGTCCTTTGATTATCCAAAAATCGTAGGTACGGATGTCAAGTTCCACAGACTTCAAATGAAAAGCTTGTCAGCTAGAGATGAGATAGTGCTCCATGGGTCCCCTGGCCACGGTAAGATAGCTACCACGCTTTGATATCTACTCGCGTCTGATCTGTCCTTCCGAGAGAGTGACATCCGTCCCTAGGGATTATGACGCTTCAAGGTACCCCAGTCGGCGGCAGCATGGTAGCAAAATGATGTCTTTGGTGTCGCGAACTGACGGAGGGTTGGGAATCATCAAGTCGAGGTCACGTGATACCATGCAGGGATTTTAGCGAGCTCCCAAACCCCAGCCAATCGCTTCATCTTTTGCTATATGGTTGCCGCCGCGATATGTCTCTTAACATACCTAAAATCTTGATGGGCGATTTCAAGTTCTACAGACCCTATATTGTCCATCCATGTAATTGTGAGAGTATGAGCTAGACGGAGGACTCCAAGCGCATGCCAAATCGACAGGTAATACGGAAGTGCAAGTTCGGACGCATTGATCTTGACATCGTACCGCCAAATTCTAGGTCTATTAGAGGCCTTCTAGCGGCTGTAGATGCCTGGCAAAATGTGTAGAAGAATGTTTAGATTCATAGGGCCCAAATTGCTCATTGTATTGCCCTTCCCTTTTCCAAGTATGTATCACCGCGATCAGTCCTTCAATAGGTCCAAAAATCTTTAGCACAATGTAAAGCTCAACACAGTTCAGATTGCCCTCCGCAGTGGGTGTCGCCTCATCGTATACGCGCAACCGCATGATGTCCTCTCACACGCCCAAAAATTGAGACCGGGTATTTCAATGTCCCCAGAGCCTCAATTAGCGGTCTGGGAAGATTATGGTTTTTGAGGCGCATATTCACCCCTTTTCTGCGAGTGGCAAATTCCACATAGGTGGCGTTCCGGCGAAAGCGGCACTACATTCACCTTGTACTGGAACGCTCATGAACAATCCATCGGGGATGGGCTCCCAGCGGAGCATTTTTCAAGAAGTAACCTCAACAGCAGCGCCATACCACCACCGGCAAAGTTAGACCAGCTTCAGTCAACCAATCAATATGTCTCCACAATTCGATGCCTCTCACTGGGCCTGCGTGGTCATGCTCTTCGTTGAACCTACCTGGCAGGGCATCTTGAAGTCTCTCTTTGCTCTAAAGATCACGTCGTGCAGGTTCGAAAAGTCCTCATGGCGACACAATATCCGAGTCAAGGGGCAGCACGTGGGAGTTGAAGATTTCGGCCTAGGATTTCTGCCTCCAGAGCTTGAACTGGAAGATGCGAAAGCGATCCTGAATTGGAATGCCTGCGAAGAGGCGCCCCGCGTTATGGGACTGATCTTGGAGGACATCTTCGCAGGCCATGCAGACATCGGGATCCTTTTCCTCCGAATCCGCCCGCCATTTGCAGTCCTCTACAATACGCAAGGCGACAAGCCTCGTTATGGCCACACGGTAGTCTTAGTCACCTTCCATGATGGTGAACGTTGGATTTTGGATATGACCGCGGCGCAGTTTGGGGTCCGATGCTGGATGCGCGAAAGTGACTATCGACGCTTGTGGCAGAATGAGAAAGATGCGGAGCTCGACCAGCATCGCTCCATGAGGGAGCTGTACGAAGAACGCAAAGAAGCAGATGAATTGTACGATTATGTGCGGGAGATGGTGTTCGAGGACTACTGGTTGTACTTGTGGCACGTCGAACAAGACTCAAGTATTCACCAGCTTGTGAAAGACGCCATAGACGTTTATGTAGACGTTTGCAATCAGGAACAAAAGGAGAAAGCTTTGATGAAGATCAAATCCTTGCGGGAGACCCTACAGACTACTGTGGAGGCCGTGACAAAGGAGTTCCGGAACTCCTTTTGATTTGGTATTGTCAGATAGTATCAGTTTCTGTTTCTTTGCTGATACTTCGAGCCAGTAGAGACGCCCCTGGACTTACCGTAGCGGAGCAGCCTGTGGAAGACCACCTGCGACCTGGTTTTTGGTTGATTGGCAGCGGAGATCCATGAAGCTCTTGATCTGGGCTGCCCGGAAAATGTCATCGCTAGTAATGAAGTACACGTCCTCAAAGGCAGTCTGACGACGGTAAGAGCTTGGAGGAACAACACCTTTGGGAGCCAGTCGTTTGGCGACGCTCAGAGCATATCATGGGCTTCTGCATTGTAAAGAGTGTGCAGGGGCAGTCAAACAGCGCTAAGATAACAGAGAAATGCCATTTTTGAAGCCCTACCAATGTGAAGTGTTCTGAGAATGATGTTTCCGCTGAAGATTTACAACCTCGCGGCGCTAGTCAGGTGGCGGTATAAGGACGGGAAAATCGCCGGTTTTGAGTGAAACCCAATTTGAGCTGCATGTCGAATACCATTGCGTTGCATAATTTAGACAGCCTTGAAGTCAGTCAGGCGGCACCATAACGATGGGAAAACGCTAGTTTTGAACGACTACAAATTTGAACTCTACGGAGAATAACACTGGCTTTCAAAATTTACAGAGCTTTGAAGCTGGCCAGCCGGTGCCAAGAAGACGGGAAACGTGGTTTTGAAACCGCATCAATTTGAACTGCCTGGAGAACAATAGCACTGCTAACAATATACCTACCGTTGGATCCGGTTAGGCGGCGGTATGAGGATGGCAAAACAATGGTTCTGAATGACTACCAATTCGAACTGCATCGATAACAACATTGCCTTCCATGAATTACATAACTTTGAGGCTAGCCAAGCGACGCTATTATGGAGGGAAAACCCCGCTTTTGAACCCCTAGCAATCTGAAATGTCCGGCGGACGACATTGCTACTGATAGAATATGCACTCTTGAGGCCAGTCAGATGGAGCTATGATGATGAGAAAATGCTGTTTTTGAACCCTTTTCGATTTAAACTGCACAGAGAACAACATCGCTGCGGATAATATATACACCTTGAAGTCAGCCAGACGACGGTGAGACAGAAGCACTTACTATACGAATTGAGTCCGTCTTAGTTTGGCCTGCAAGCAGGTTCCTTATCCCCAACACTGCGTAAAAGTGCGGACTCGGCGCTGGGGTCCCCCTCTTCTCCCAAACTTCTCCCTTCTTCCACTCCTACTCTCCCACTGTCGCCCTCTCTCCCGCTCCAACAACTACCCACCAAGCCCCCCGAGGTACCACTCCACGTTGAACTCCACCCTAGTCGTCGTGGTAGCGGCGCGGAAAAGTTCCACTACTTCTCGTCGGCGAACGGGGTCAAGAACCACTTGTTCCTTCGTGAGGTCACGCTCTGTCATCCACGCCTTGAAGGCAGTGTCCAGATTGCCTCGGAGCTTGAGGAACAGCGGGTTCCAGTACGCGCGGTTTGGGCGGTCCGAGGCCAGCAACAACGACGCTGCCTCCTCCAGCGTCATGCTGGCGCCGTCTCCGTACTCAGACACCACGTACTCCCGGCGGTACTCCTCTTCCGGCACTCGAAGCTTGGTGACCCCGAATTGCCCTCCCGTTATGTCGTAGAAAATCGCCCCAACCTTCACCACCGTGTGTGCCCTTCGGAGTCCATCCGCCTGCAACAAGGGCTGCCCCCCCGTGACCAGCCAGGACTTTGGCAGCATGTGCAGCGAGAGCACTTCGGGCGAGCCATTGTCTGTACATATACGTTAGCATTAGCGTCTTTTCGCGCAATTGAGTAGACTTACGGCCAAGGAGGTCGCTGATGATCGGCCCTAGGACGACGGGCACGTCGTCACACTGATTGTGACAAAAGATTGTGTTGAGGATCTTGAGGTCGAGGTCTGGCGGTGTCCACTCGGCGGTCCACTCTGCCTCGTAGTGATAATAAGGGACTGTTTGGGAGGCGTTGTCTTCGGCCGGCACGATGTCGTTCTCCCAGGTGCCCAGTGTGAGGCGGAACGGCGCGTACTGAGGCCGGATTGCCAAGAAGATCTCGAAGATCAGCGAGGCGGCGCTCTCGTCGTAGTCAGGGGAAGAGGTGTTTGAGGAGGCCATGGTGATGTTTAAGGATAATTTGAAGACGCTGTGTGTAGGCTGAAGTTTGCTGCTAAGCTGGAGTCACGATGGATGCGTTGAGTCTGTGGTTCGCTGCAGAAGTTCTAGTCGAGGCAGCTCGCGTGACTTTGGCGAAAATAGTGAAGGGCCAAGGCCGCACAGACCATGCGGCCAGTCTCAGATCTGAACACCTTCCACAGCACATTGTCAATCAGCATCATCCTTCGAACCTTCTGCGAGAATGGCAAGCAAATCGACGTACCCCTCCGCATTCTACCGCGTCACAGAGAAGATCAAAATCTTCTACGAGATGTACAAAGCCGGACGGAAAGCAAGTCACCCTCATCACATCATCAGAGTGGATAAGTCCCGGCCTGGCGAGCTTCGAGGCATCAAGAGGGTCACCTCGAGCCTGGTGCCTGGGCGCCCATTCCCCCAAGGCACAAGCGCAGAAGACGAGCTGGCGCTGTTGGAGTGGTGCGATTGCGATGTGACGGCCTTTGCTTTTTTCGACCTCCTGAAGGAGCACCTAGGTGGTACGTTCTTGCAGAACGCTCATTGACGCGGGGGTTGCTAACTAGTATTATCATAGACGACATAGACTCGATCGCCTGTTGGAGATTCCGTCCTCGCCCGCACCGCAAGATTTGGATCACCCCCGAAAACGAAGACAATCCCTACGTCCATTTCGACCACAGTCACATTCAGGTCAAGGTCGGTGAGGTAGTTCTGGCCGTGGATTTCACCGGGGGGCAATTCGGCTGGCCGTTCGCTATCACAGGGCTCGAGAAATACTATGACGATTACTGTGATCGCGCCAAAGCACCAGTGGAGGTCGACGTGGCGGAGTGGGCCAAAGAGGCAGGGCCAGGTTCATTCCCGGTACTATATCAAAAGACCCTAAAGAGAAGCATCGCGGCGTACACCGAAAACACTGCGGAAATGATGGAGGATATTGTCGAGAAGAAGGGGACAGAGCGAGAAGCGGCAGAGGCCAAGCTGATGGAGTGCTTACAAGAGGAGATGGAGAGGTTTGGAGAGTTCTGCGATATGGAGGCAGACTATGCGGGTATATAGAGCGATTGTAATACTACTTTGTTCACACAGTTATCCATGCGGAAAGTTTAAGGTGATCAGCTACAGTACTAGGTCATAAGTCTAGGCACACGTAAATCTCACTCCTCGGGAACCACGCTTGCTAGCTCGACACCACTGGAAGGGGTGCCCTAGCTAGCACGTCTCTAGCCTGCCAAACGGTAGCCCTACTTTCACTGCATGGAGGTTTTTATTGTATATGCAATTTTGAAAGTCAGTCCAGACACCCCCAGCAGATACAAGGAGTGTCCAAACTTATGTCATAGAGCTACAATTCCCCAGAAGTTTGCCCGCTGTTCGAGTTTGGGCAGCAGCTTGTAAAATCCCTTCGTCGCCATCAAAGAATATGGAAATAGTGCACAAGAAGAATGCGGAAACAGCATACAGTATTACGCGATGAGTCTGGGCACACGGACATCTCACTGCTCGCGCTCCAATTTTGATCGCTCGATATCACATTAAGGACTACCCTAGCAAGCACATCTTCGGTCAGGCAAACGGTAGGCTAATTTCTATTGTTTTGACCTTTGCATCGTAATTTCGGCTTATGCACGTTTGATAGCATCGTACGGAGTAGTCTAACTAATAGGTAGCCGATCAGTCAAGAGGTAGTCCAATTCTTGCCGTATAACCTTTACGTTGTGCTCTTCTCTTTTGCACGCTCTACGCCACTATATGGAGTACCCTAGCTAGCATGCCTTCGGTCAGTCAAACGGTAGCCTATTTTCCACTGTGACGAGTTCTACATCCTACTTAAGACTCAGAGAGCCTATGGGAATACCCCAAGCAGATGCGAGGAGTGCCCATACTTATGGCTTGGTACTTTACTATGCTCTATACGATGCGTGAAATATCATTACTTCTGCGCTGGGAATCGTGGTTGTTATGGCCCGTGCGTCAACACTTATGCATGCCCTAATTCGGAGAAGCTCAACGCCCAACCTCCACAGAACATCCGACCACGAATATCCTCCTCCGCTACCGAACGACAAATTGCATGCCTCCGCCTCCTGAACCAGCCATTACGGTCACTTCCTCTTCTCGCTACCTCCCCGCCATCCAAAATACCCTACCTACCTAACCCACATGGATCCCGCCCTGGACCAGACCGAATTGACCGATATTCACAAACGCCTCATACAAGCCAGCAAGGAATTAAGAGAACTGGTTGGAGGAAAACAAAAGTTGGAGGCTGGGGCCGAGGAAGACGACGGCTCGACCCGTGCAATGCTCCAAGAGTTCGTCATGCTGTGCATGCTGACGATGAGAGTTATGTCAACTCTCACAGCGGTGGAGCCGGTGGCGTCGTCGGAGAAAGAGCTGATAGCGATGCAGGCAGAGCTCGCCTTCAAAGAAGGATCCTTCCCCGCAGGAACGCCGTTGGACGAGCAGTGGTCGCTGACTGCGTTTCGAGAATGTGATTTGACTGTGTTCATGTTTGTGGACGTGCTCGGAGAACTCATCGGAGGTAAGCTGTTCCCCTGGAATTGAAATAAGAGCCGCAGGTCTACAGAGAACTAACGCTGAGACATAGAGAAAGGGAAAGCCACCTGGTGGATTGTTGATTGTCCAAAAATTGGGAAGAAGATCTGGGTCAAGAACAAGAAGACAACGGAGCAGAAAATGTATAGCCACAGCGTTATTCGAGTAGACATTGGCGGCCGAAGCTATATTCTGGATCCTACCGGCTGCCAGATGGGTTGGTGGGAGCTTGTCTCTGACTTGGAGGGCTATGTGGCCCGTCACAGCCAAAACGGCGAAGACTTGATACCCGCCAACGTCATAGAAGAGCAGAAGCAGTATCCTGCTGGTTGTTTCGGCATCGAAATGCGCGCCGTCATCAGGGAGGCATTCATGGATTATCAAGTTGACGAAACAGTGTTGATTGACAAATTAGTAGCCCTGTCACCAGATGACCGGGCCGCAGAGTATACAAAACTATGGCTACATGTTGCGGCAAGGGTCCATGCAGCCCGCGACAGCTGGGAGCGCACATTGAGGGAGAAAGGCAAACGTGGTCTGAAGCATGGGCCGAGGATTTGAAGCAGCTACCCACGGAGGAACACGTTCCATAGCTACAATGGAGGGACAATGGACTGAGACGATGGACCATTGGCACCCCGAGACTAGGCGTCAAGCTGGTAGGTTCTTCCATAACCTCCTGAAAGCAGCTCCTGAAGCTGTACTGCCTATTCTGCTTCTGTGAACCGTCGTTGTGAGGCATGATGTCCAACTCCTGTTAGATAGGGTAACTATAGCTCCCCGTCCACCCTCTCCTACTATTACATAGATGATAGAACTGCCCACCCTGAGAATAGTCTAGCAAATTCTCAGCCGCGCGTGCATGCATTGATAAGCCATTGTACCTTCACTGTGATATAGGGGTCTGTGCACGGGGCGGCCATCCATAAACTCCACTCTCACCCACTGCAAGCTTTTCAGCAGCAACACCTCGCTCATCGCATCACGACCCTGCCTAAACCGACATCTTCTTGCACCCACGACGTGCCGCTGCCACCGTCTCCATCTCCTCCTCATCCGCCGCCTCTCCACCGCCTGTCTACCCTCTTTCCTTCTCTCTCCTCCCTCCCCTCCACCCCCGCACCACCAGATATGGCCAAAACCGAGACCTCCGGAGACGCCGAGCGCACCAAAGCCTTCGCCGAAGCCCTCAAAGGCCTCGAGCAGCTTGACATAGAGCCGAAAGTCCCAAATCTTGACCCGAAAGACTACAACACGGTACGCATGACCGCCGAGTCCGTGATCCGACTCTGCAAGGACGTCGTGCGCCGCGTCTCCTTCGCCAACGTCGAGGACATCATCAACGATGAGCCTGCCGGCAACATTCTGGGCGTGGCAAGGGACGCAAAGGTTGCGTTCACAGGCGGCTCGTTCCCCCCTGGGACCCCGGAGGAGCAGAAGATGGCCCTAGTGGCATACAGGCAGTGCGACCTGTCGGTGTCGTTGTGTGTGGAGCTCCTGCAGGAGATCCTGGGGGGTACGTCGATAAATCATCATTGTATCATTCAGTGACAAGGGCTAACGGTAGTGGCTATAGGCGAGGTGCTGGTGGACTGGTGCACGTTCACGCCGCAAGAGAAGAAGATCAAGAAAATTTGGATTAGTGACAAAGACTTCCCAGACTATCATATATTCCGACACAGCGTCATCATGTTTCGTGGGGGCAAGCTTTGCATGATAGCGGACCCGACGTACGAGCAACTGGGCTGCACTGTGTCAGTCCTTCCGGAAGTAGACTTCGAAAACGCGCACGAATGCTACCTCAATGCGGCGGATAAAGAGACGGAAATGCAGATTTTCTCGGGGTTTTGGGCGGAAGTGAGAGAAGTTATGGCACGTGGCGTGGTAGAGTGTTACGGAGAGAAGAAGATGTTCCGCAAGATGAAGAAGATGGCGCCAGAGGAGAGACACGCTATGCAGAAGGCGTTGACGGAGAATGTTGGGGCGGCAGTGGTGGCTCTGAAGGACGCTTGGGCTCCAACTTTGGAGAAATGGGGCCGGAAGGGGCTACGCGGAGAGAGGGTTTAGAAGATGCGGCGTGACAGTAATGTTACTGAAGTTTACGAGAGTCTGAGGTCGTTTTGCCTATGAAGTCTCCCCTTTCCGTGACTATATCTACCCCGCTCATTCCTGCCAATTCTTGCGTTCGTCCTGCGGCATGGTTTATACCTTCGAGACACCCCTGCCGCTATGCCTTACCTCGAATAGCTGAAGTAGAGTTTTGACAGGTGCTATTCTAAGCGTTGATAATAGACTCCGATAATGGGCCTGAAGACAGTCCCGAGAGTGGGTGAAAACATGGATTTTTCTCACATCTCACGAATTGAAATCATACTCTAGGTATATTTCTCTCTCCCTAGCGCCGTTTGGAGAACCTCAACTTGATTTCTAGACTCGATACGCTATGTAAAAGTGACAACAGCCCAGATCACTCCGATCCCAAAAGATTTTTCAAAGGGGACCGAGGAGAGCTTCCTAAGATTTCACAACTCCGTTGAACTACCCACATTCTCATTTCAAGTCCTCAATCCTTGGTATTTGGCCCAATTTGGCACTGCACGAAGGTTCTAAAGTGGAAGGATTGTATCCGCTGACGATGTCATGGCCACCGGAGCCTACATCTCTCCGCTGCTAGTAGAATGTTCAAAATTGGCCTAGGAGAGCTTCCTGCAGTTTCTCGACTCCATGTATTGCCCGAGTTCTCAGTTCAGGTCTTCCAGTCGTGTTAGTTGCTCCCTTTTTAGCACTGCATGGCTGCCTTCAATTGGCAGGATCACATCTGCCAATAATGTCATGGCGACCCGAGCCCAAATCTCTCCGCTGCCAATGAACTTGTCAAAAAGGGCGCAGGGGAGCTTCCTCAAGCGGGAGCAGACTAGGTGATGACACGCTCCCTTGAATCAACTCTTGTATTCTTCGTATCAGGCCTCGTATTGGCGCCGTTTGGAGGCCTTCAGCAGGAAAAAGCATAAATACAAACGATGTTATATTCCGCAGAGCACGAATTCATCCACTACCAACAGAATACGCAAAACGCACCCAGGGGAGCTTCTCCAGACGGGAGGAATCCAAAGAAATCAAGGAATCCTATATGATGTCCCCGGACGTCGTTTGAGGATTCTCAACTGGAGACTTCATTCGGCGAAACGATGTCAAGTTCTCAACATCTCAAATCTATCCGCTAACAATGAGATGCTCAGAAGATACATAGAGAGGCGTGTCGAAACGGAGAAGCAGCGTGTGATCGTACACACCTTCTTCATAATATCGTCTGAAGATCCTTAACTGGAAAATTTAATCGGATGGATGATGTTAAGTTCTCCAGACGCCAAGTCTACCCGCGACCAATAGACTGCCTAGAAAGCGCCCAGAAGAACTTCCGGGGGTTGCGGAAAGCCTTAGAACGATATGACAACTCAAATCAGAGCTACCTTCTTTGAGTCTTGCTTCCATTTCCCCCCTATGTAAACGGTCTCAATCAGACGCCTAACTCAGACGCCCGAGGTCAAGTGATGGAGAGCCGGAATCAGGCTGTGGACAATGAATCTCTCAGCCGCAGTCATAATTACACCTAATCCCAAGTCGTTGCTGATATCTTTGGCGTTTTCACTCTTCTCGCACTCGTTTGAAGGTCCTCAGCGAGCATTTTAGCCTATGCCCTCCAAGCCACGTCCGGAAGAGCTTGGATCTGTCTTTGAATATTGTGCTGACCGGGGAGACGAGGAATCACTCATATACGTAAATCATGGGCCTAGATCTCTTCATTCTGCCTTCTTCTTGCCTTCCTCCGAAGATCCTCAACTTGAACTTTTGTGTCTACGCTCGATGTCAAGTGTTGGAGGGTGTACATTTGGCTGTCGGCATCAGGCTGCCCGACGAAAGTCTCGGAGAGATTCAGCAACTCTAATGAGACAATGAAATATCTGAAATCCTCAAATCGTAGCTTATATTCGTGCTATGTGTCTCTCTCTTAACACTGGAAGGAGGACCCTCGCCTGAATCTCGGCTGTGAGAGGGTATGATACATTTCGACCGCTTGAATCTGGGTGAATACATTGGACGACTAGGGGAGAGTGGAAATCAGATCACACATCTTTGCTGTTTGCTAGGTCTCGATGTCGTGAGGTGGCTCTTGACATAGTCTCTGATTTCTCTGCCGTGTGGTATAAAGCAGCACTCCCCTGAATCAGCCCGATGAAAAGCACTCCTCGAGAGGGCACTCAAATTAGCTCTTCGAGAATACATGCGTTCAGAATGAGTCCGTATTCGAAGGTGCTGCTTGAATCAGCGCCAAATATATGTCGACTCTACAACGTTCGAGGCGCTGTCTGGAGTCCGACGGCCATTAATCTACACGTGCAAGAAGCGCTGTTTTCCGTTAGAAACGCATAGCACCAAGCGATTGGTTGGGAATGCTCCTCGTTATGCTGATTCAATTAGACAGCGCCTCAATGCGAGCATGGGAATGAGCACTGGCGGTGGAGGTTCACAATCTCTTAAGTAAGCTCCCCGGAGCCTTTAGATCAGCATATAGATTATAGTATGAGGCAATTTGGCATGTGACGCGAGCAATACTATTATTTACTCTTGAGTCTGCTTCTGCATGTCGATGTGACTCTGCCATCGCCGAAACTGCCCGAGATGTGTGACAGTTGTGTAGCAGCACTCAGCGACATGGTACAGCTCCGGACGTGCGGGGAACTTGGAAAACACAGGCACTAGTATCCGCTATACTGTACTGCTTTAACGGAAGCTATATTCTCAGCTTCCCAGGGTGGAAATCAGGGATTGTGGGCGGCGGCAGCGTGCGCAAAGCTTCATCTCCCTGGCAGCTTCATCTAGAACTTCAAGGTTGCCCGAAAGACTCCGGACCTCCTCAACGAAGACGTAGAGGCACTCCGCGAGCCACATGCTGCGTGTGATGACGGCGAAGTACCCAATCGTTGTACACCTGCTCAGTGAGCCTCTCCATTTGTCGCATGCTAGCCTCTCACGGCTCGTTATCTAGACAGCAAGTAACCCTACGCAGGCTTGTCCTTGTGTGCAAAAAGATCAATTTGGTGTTCGAGATATGATTGAACTTTTCTGATCTGTGGGCGGGCCCGTGCGGCGTCTTGGCCTCTCACTGTCGTGTTTTGACCGCATCTCGCTAGCTACCTTCACCTCCGCAGCAACCGCCACAGCGTCGATCGATCACAGCAGCAGCGCGCGCAAGTTAAACCTCATCCAGACACACACATACGCTCCTACAAATCACAATGTCTCATTCGAAAAACTTCGGCACAGAAGCTGCCCGCTACCTCCTCCGCCTCCTCCACCTCGTCCTGCTCGAAGACTCGCCACAGAAGATCGCCACCGCCTGGGGGGAGAGGCACCGCGTCCTGCAGAATGGCCACTACCGCACCCTCAACGTCGTCAGATTCCGCGCGGAGCAGGCGGAAGCGTGGCAGATGCCCAAAGACATCGATGCCGAGGCCGCGCGCGCGATCCTAGAAAACAACACCTGTGACGACGCGCCCGTGATCTTGGGCTCAATTCTGGAGGATGTCTACGGAGGTATGTACATTTATAGTCCGTTTTGGGGTAATCTGTTAACATCAGGCAGAGGACACCGTCGAAGTCCTGACCCTCTGGGTCTACCCACGCCTGTACGCCCTCCGCGCTGGCGTTCCTCCGAGCCCCAAGCGGCTGCACACTGTGCTCCGAATTGGCACCAATATTCTCGACCTCACGGGGGGACAGTTCGGCTTCAAGTGGTTGTGGGGCTCAGAGCGTGACTACCGCGAACAGTTTGAGGCACCGGGAGGGCTGGAAGTGTGCGTTTCTCTTCCGAAGCTGTGGACCGATATGGCGGAAGATCGTCCAAGGATGAATGTTATGTACGCTTTTTTGAGGTTTACGCTCAAAGTAGGACAAGATAGATGGCTGAAGGCGAACGGGGAGACGTTGGAGGGGGTTATAATGGGGGAAGATGAAGACAAGAGAGAAGATCTGTTGGAGAAACTTCGGGTTTGTGCGGAGGGAGTGTGGGAAGAGAGGGGACTGTGGTGATAGGGGGAGGAGGGACGCTGGGTAGTTAGATTGTAAGATAAGTGTAAGAATAAGGGACTGGATTGGAATTGAAGCTTGTTCGTCATCGATTTGATAATATCTTGCCAATGTGAAAAGGGCCTTATCATGTTGTCGTTTTCTAGCAGCAATGTTAATGTCCAGGTAAGTCACATCAACACCGCTGCAAGAGAACCCTTTTCTTTATGTCATAACACTGTCAAGATGGCCCTGGCTCCTTTCATATTTTCAAGGTCAACTGCAATATCTAGGTAAGCCATATCAGAACCAACACAAGATGGTCACTCTGTTGCTGTTTTACCGCTTTCAGGGGGGCCCTGGCGATTTTCAAACTTTTTAGCAGCGATGTGGACATCCCTAATCTAATTTGCAGCGTCTCGAGCTTTACATCCTACCCCTGTAGCAGCTATTGACGCTGGGGTGGCACGACAGGTAGTAGAGGGGTACAAAAGTAATGCGGATATCTCCAGTATCAAAGAATCAAATATTTCGATACGATCCAAAATCCCAAGTAGCTAAATTCAGTGAAGTTTACCACAATCTTTCCACATGTTTTAAATGCTCAGATACCCCAGGACCTATTAACTTGAGTGACATAGGATGTCAAATTCGACGCGTCGCAGACCTCACTCGTGGACATACACGCTTCGATCTGCTATCGAATTGCTTAAGTCATCGAACGCGGAAATGTCCGCATAGCTTTGGCAACGAGACCGAACAATTCAGCTCCCTCAGGACCAACTGCGATTATCGGTGTGGAATGTAACAATCGAGACGCTGCATTCCTCTCCAGGGCATATCTAAGATCTAATAATAGGTCTGGGGAGTATATGCTCATCTAGGGAGGAGATATACATTGTCTAGAGCATGAACATCCTACTTCGGTAGCCTCAGTTTGTGCTGGGGTAGCTTAGATATTAGTAAGGCTTCGCAAAACCAATCTTTATCTCTCCGAAATTAGGCTGTCGGCATGTTGACTGGTGAGCGCGTAGTCAGATGAGGCCGCGCACGCAGAGATGCATTGCTAGGTCACGTGCACAAAGAGTCCCCATTCGTGAACGAGCTCTTGCAGCCGCACGCACAGCAGACAGCAGGCACAGCCAAAATCCTCCAATGCCTCTCCACGGCTCATCACAGGCTCTCTCCTTGTCTGCCACCTGACGGCCCCTTTCCGTCCTATACATCCTCCCTTCAACTCTTGTTTTGAGGTCCGCCGACGACCATCACCATGGAGTGTCCCCGCCAGAACGATGAAGCCAGCCCGCAAGAGACCCTCGAAAGGTACATCAAGATGCTGGAGGGGAAAGAGGAGGAGGAAGAAATGCTACCGGATACCGAAAGAAGTACAAATACACATTCTGTATACTCTACACTGTGCAGCTGCTGTGGAAGATGATTGCGCCGAAGATCTGCACCGCCGACATGAAGCAGATTCTCCTCTGGAACGACCATGTGCTCGGGATCATGAGAGACACGCCCGCTGCGTTCGGACGGCCGTGCCCAGAAGACGCGACGGAGCAGCATAAGGCGGCGCTATCAGCATATCGAAAGTGCGACCTCGCCGTGTTTTTGTTCTTCGATCTGCTACAGCGTGTCTTGGACGGTGAGTATGCCTCCTCCAATTACGTGGTGAATAGGGCTGACGGTCGAGGCTCCAGGAAAAGCAGAGGTCACTTGGTGCGCCTTCCACCCCATTCCATCTCTCAAAGTCTGGCGCAACGACTCCGGTACCCGCGAATACACCCCCTTTCGACATGTCGTTTTCCGTATACGAATTGGCGCCCTTGATCCGATATATGACCCTACATACGAGCAGTTTGGCTAGTCGCACTTCCTGTATTTGTGGTCCGAGTGCGTTGAGTCACGAAGTAAAGACAGCAAAGAGCCCAAACCGGTCAACGTTGCCCAAGAGCGGGCACAGTTCCCAGCAGGCAGCTTCTACGCGAAGCTCCTAGACTGCACGTGGAGCGCGTTGAAAGACTGCGCAAAAGGGGAAAATTTCACATTCGGAAGATTACGTAGGCTGAGCAAGGTAGAGAGACAGGAAGCGTGGGATCATGTTGTAGAGGCCGTGGAAATGCGGATCGATGTCCTCTGCTTGCTACAAGACTCGACAGCGTAGATCAGAGGCCTCGAATGCTCAAATTTCTCTTATCTTACCGCTGTCTGCGCAGCCTCAGCATGGTGTGAGTCATTTGAAGAAATGCTCAGTGCCCATGGTTGCGATTCTCGTTGAAGTTCAATCCATTCTGATCGGATACTCGAAAAGGATGTCACAATGGAAACGTATGCATATAATGCGTCACGACGCTGGTCATTTCCACGAAGCTGACGTTGGCAGAGGTAACTCGAACAGTCAAGAAAATGAGTGTAACGTACACGACGACACGGACTTCAGATTAGTACGACCGCAAAATGACTCTTCATGACTTGTAGTCCCAGGCAAGGTCGATGGTGAATCGTCCTTGCCATCGAAGTCATTCCATGCCTCAATATATAGACCAGGACTATTCACTTCGTTCTTCTCCACAGACATCTACCACTGCCAGCACTCAAATCCACCCGCAAAGAACCCATATCATTTATCCAGAACCATCCACCTACTATAGCCTATTGTTGCAACGATCATGCCTTTCGACCGCGATGTGCTTCGGGAGTTCGACGCTGAGCTGGCTCGCGTCTGGCATTTTATCCTCGAAAGCATATTTGAGAACTGTGTTCCGTACGCAAAAGAGACCAAAGGCGGGTTCCTGGTCTCCGAGATAGCGGGGCCAGGATACGAGTTACTCACGAATGAGGAAGACCTCCTGACCTTCACCATGGCCAACCAGTGCGACAAAGCTGCTCACGTTCTGCTTCCGATCGTAAGGAAGATGTTCGGAGGTACGTGCAAAAAATACTCGTAACGCAGCCTATTACAAAGGTCCTCCACTAACAGATCGATTATAGACAGAGGCAAACGAGTCCGAGTTTCACGAGTCGATGTCACGCCTAAACGAGCATGCATAGAGTTCTATCGAATCAACGACAGTCGTGCTCGATCCCACACGTTTATTCAGATTATGATCGGCAAGGAACAGCTGGTTATCGACCCAACCAAGGCGCAGTTCGGATTCCAAGAGTGCGGGTTGTGGCTGCGCGAATTCCTGAAGAGTTACGGTGTACACCACGAAAACACCAATCCTCGCACCTTTACGTGGGAAGAGCACCAGAAGGAATGGGAATCGATCGCAATGCTCGCCGACGGTCTTGCTGTTGAAGGCGAATACGATCTCAGATTCAGCCAATGCCTTGGTGAGCGCTTGGGCGAGGCATACGATGCCTGGCGTCTCCGCCTCGGTGATGAGTTGAATGCTGTGGAGGTACTCAGCAGAGCAAGAGAAAGTAGGGAAAGCTTTAGAGAAGCTGTAACGAAGGTGGTAGATGATGTGCTTAAGGAGAAGGGAAAAAAGGTGTGCCGCTTTCCTAAGAAGAAGAGCGACGATCTTGTCGGGGAGAGTACATAGCGGGAGCATTGTGATGCTGGTTTGAGAACTGGTACGGACCATGGAGTCATGCTGGACAGAATCCTTTCGAATGCACTAGACTGTCGAGCATCAGAGACTTCCTACGATGACTTTGTAGTTATGTAGTAGAAATTTGTACACACTTTGATAGACTAGCACATACTCAGACGCTGCCTGAGGCACCATGAGAGATGATTCGCACGCCCAGAGGGCCCATGCGCAAGTATCGATTTGGAGTCATTCGCGTTCGTCAGCTACAATATCGGCTCTACAGCGAATACTCGTGGAGAGATGCCTCATCCGCCAGGGGTCTTCTAGCATATCCTTTTCAATCATTCTTAAGCATCTAAAGCATCTGTGACAACATGACCTGGCTAGAAAACTGTCTGAATTTCGCGCAGTCTAATATACACCATGTAGTCTGCTGCATCTTGCATCGGACCTACTTGCCCTGTTACAACACCTCATGCACCATTAGCGTGCTGGAAAAGCATCCGAAAGCCTGTTCTACATCTCACTCTCTTCCACTATGACTCCAAAATAAGTACCTGGATTTCCAGGATTAGATACAGATCGTTGGGGAAATGGCATAAGGGGTTGCGCCAAATTGAGAGTACCTGGTGAGCTCCAAAGCTCTCAAGACGTAGGAAAAGCGCAAAATACGGTGAGCAGAATTGCCGCATGTAGAATTTCCTTGACTACTCTCCGGAACTCTTCCACTAGGCGTCTACCCCTGCTTCTCCCCATGCTTCAATCGCAATGGTGCCATTTCATCCTTTCCGTCCATGTCTCCTCTAGCAGCGCTTCGGACAATGTAGCTGCGAGTTCCAGGGCCACGCGAGATCGTATCCTTCTCGGCGCGTCTTATGGGGTGGGGAATGGCGGTTGCGGCGAAGCATTGAGTGGGAAATATTGTCTGCAGCTAGCATTTTGTGAGGTAATAGGGCCTGCAGCGGGCTGGTCTCGAGACTCTTTCAAGCAACCCTACGGTTCGAGCACTCTCCTTTCAGGGGGGTTGCTTTGCTGTACGTTCAGATATCTTCGCGCGCAGATGTGTGATGCCGATGAGGTCGAGGAGGCGGCGGAGGCACGGCATTCTGACGATACCGGAAGTGATGATACTGATTTGCGGTGCTCTGAGGTGGTTGAGGGCTACGGTTCGAGGTTTTGTGGTGGTGTTGGACTCGCAGTCGGATGAAGGAGGCCTGTGCGCCAGCTTCACTCATTTGTTGTGGCAAACAGTTAGCTCAACCTCAGCAGCAGCCACAGACATTACCGTTACAACTCTCGATTCAGCTTCAGCATAGCGCTATAACTTCTCACAATCATCTCTCATAATCACGATGCCTTCCCTCGCTTCCCCTCCTTCCGCCGACGCCGAGTTCATGCAGTTCGCGGCCTACTTCCTCCTCGAGCTTTTTCTCACGATCCGCCCTGAATTCTTCCCCTTCTTCTGGAGCGCCATATACTGCGAGCGCGCAGTCGGCGATTGCCGAATTGTCAGATATCGTTGTCAGCAGGCCGGCCAGTGGACAGTACCGCAAAATCTCGACCCGCAGATAGCGAAAGCGTTGCTGTGCTTTACTATGTGCGACGATGCCCCCGTGGTTTTGGCTCTGATCCTCAATGATCTCTTCGGACGTGTGTATATTAAACCTTTAGGTCATTGTGTTTATAGTTATACTAAAGTGTAAATGTAGACGAGACTATCGCAGTGGTTACCCTTCGTGTCATTCCCAACCTCTGGCTACTGAGGCACGGAGAGTTAGTAAGCCCGCGTCTGGGCGATATAACGAGAAGCCACACAATCGTTAGAGTGGGACAAATGGTACTAGACTTAACCGGCTCCCAATTTCTCCATACCAAGCCTTGGGGACCTTTGGCCGACTATCTCCAAGCGTACACGCAAGACCCCGACCATCCGTACCTCTTCCAGCAAATGAGCCTAGACGAAAAGTGGCAAAATATGCCTAAGAATGTTGGCCGAGACTATCTTAATGCCATCGTCACTCTTCTGCGAGAAAGACTATTTGCTACGTACAAGGCATGGCTAGAGAAAGAGGGGCTATCAATGAAACAAGTACTATCCAAGGCACATAAGAGAAAAGAGCTGATCGAAGCGCTACGTCTCTGCGCGAAGACTGCCGCCGTGGAGTGCAAGGAAGAGTGGAAGAAGAAGTACCCGGAGTGCAACTTCGGATGAGGGCGCAGTCAGAGATGGGAAAAAGCAGAGGAGGCCTCCTTATTGCACTATAAGGAGGCTAGGTGGCTCTGGCAAGATGGGGGAACCTCAGCGCCGGGCCCGCACTTTTACGCAGTGTTGGGGATAATTAGCCTCTGCGGAGGTGAAACTAAGACGGGCCCAGTCTTTGGTGAGTTCTCCTGATCGTCGGTATCTTATTACTTACTCTGTTAGCATCAAACCGTTGTTTGAGGGCCTTCATCACCATGAAAATTCTGTAGAATAATGAAATGTCCCGCAGACTTCATATTGAACTGAACAATATCTTACTACTTTTCTAGCATGATGCCGTCGTTTAAGATGCCCTAACCCTATGAGAATCCTCCGGGACGATGTAGTAGCCTGAGGATTCATATTGAACTGAGCAGTAATCTACTACTTTTCTAGCATGATGTCGTCGTACGAGATGCTCTAACCCTGTGACAATCCTTCGGGACGATGTAATAGTTTGAAGGCTGCATATTGAACCACGTGGCATTGTACAGGTTTTCCAGCACAATACGATTATTTGGGAGACTCGAATTCCTTGGAAGGATTTATGGTCGTATGTACTAACAGCGAGGCTTCAAATCGGAAAGAGTATCGTATTGTTTCTATAGCACAATAACGTTGCCAGAGGTGCCGTAACAAGAGTACTCAACCCGAGCCACAGCACTCCTCGACACTATATCCTAATCGGATCTGTGCTAATCGCTGAAGCTACATTCACCTCTTATCTTCTACCCCGCTATCACAACAATCGCGACCAGCTTCATTTTCTCTCCCTTCCACTTGACACCCCAATCCGCACCCGACTACCCATAGCTTTGAACTATGGCGAACCAGTCCAAAGCCACCCTTGTACGCGATCGAGTCACGCCAAAGCTGCACATCGCTCACCAGATTTGGGAGGTCGTTGCGCGGGCGTCCTTCGGACAGCGCATAGTCCAGGTCGAAACCACAACGCCGGAGGAGCTGCGAGCTGTCTGGGCAGTAGCTGAGGGTCAATATGGGTGCCCACTACCTGAGGAACTGTCGCGAGAAGACCAACTTGCGTTCATATCATACAGCACTTGCGACGAGGTGTCATATATATTCCTTGAGCTCTTGAAGCACCTGCTGGGCGGTAAGCGCTCCAAGGCGCGTTAAAAGACGGAACGAGTGCTAACAATGCGTGTAGAAGACATAGAGTCTATCTCTTGGTGGCGCATCCGCCCCAAACAATCGCGCAAAGTGTGGATTGGCATGGAGGACGACGAGGAAGAGGAGCTCTACGACCACAGCCACCTCCGCGTCCAGCTCGTCGACGGGACGGTCCTTATACCAGATTTTACGGGCTATCAGCATGGCTGGCCATTCGAAGTGGTGGAGGCGGAGGAATACTATCAGGAGCGCTGCGAGGAGGGTACGGAGTCGTGGGAAGTACCTGCGGATGACCAAGAGCACCAAGAGTACAGCTATGCGGCGCAGCTTCGCAAGGTTATGGTCGAAGCTGTTGATCTGATGCGTCGGAAGGTCTTCGACGAGGCGATCGAGCTGCCCAAAGAGGAGAGTAAGGACATATCGGACATGTTAGAAATGGTCCGGGAGGAGGTGAGAGATTTCTGTGCCCGTTGGGGAGAGCACATGATGAGGGGCGTTCTACACAGGCCTGGCGGACCTTCGGCTGGATAGAGTGCGTTGAACGAGCGGAAGAGCGGGAGACTTCAGATCACTAGAAAAGCTATTCTTTCTTCCGACACCTTGCCGTTGTTTGGGGTGTCCCAATTGGTTTTTCAATATCGAGACGAAATGTACAGGTTTACGCTATATGAATTGAGCCTTCTACAACAGTTTGAGTTCTGAAGCTGTTAATCTGGATATAGAACACTCGATCTGATTCGTGAGGTGGGACTTTTGACATCACACACATTTTATTTTGTAACGTGCAGGGGTTCTTCAGATTGTTTGCAGTACTTCCAAACTGATTCTGGATTCCTTTTCCCTACTCCTTAACACCGCTTGGGGTGTCCCGGGTAGCTTTTTGATATCGAAACGAGTTGTAAAGGCCTACGCAGTGGAAATCAAGCTGCCTTCCATACGTTGAGTTCTGAAGCTGTTAATCATATTGTTAGACCTTCGATCCGGTTCATGGCGTGCCGCCTTTGACATCACGTAGATCTCACTTGTAATGCGTAGGAGTCCTTCAAATCGTTTACAGTACTTCCAAATGAGTACTCAGGCCAAGCTTGATTCTACTCTACCGATTTTTACTTCTTCTTCGTCGCTTCCCACGCATCTATCATCTCTTTCACACGCAGCGTAGACCCCCGCATTGCCTTCAACAACTCTCCTTTCGCCACAGTCCCCCCCCCTCCCAGCACATCTAGGGCCCTCGTTCCCCCCTGAATCCTCCCTTTCGCCCACTTGTTGTACGTAAGGGTAGCATTGGCGGCGAAAAGGTGGTAAAAGAACACAATCTGTTGCAAAGAACGATATCTTGCAGCTAGACGACGCATCATCAATATGTGTCCTCCAAATGTCATCAATTGCGGCGGTTGTGGGGGTATGACGGGGGCGTGAGCTTCCCAGTACTCGCGGTACGACTTTTCGACGTTTTGGAAACCAAATTGGGACCTCGTTGGGTCAATGACACGCTGTCGGCCGTCTTTCAGTGTGTAGACAATCACGGTGTGTCCACGCATGCGCTGCTTGCGGTCGTCGGTCCGGTCCTTGACGAGACGCTCTGGTTCGACCCAGAGGTGGGCGATCTCCACTTTGTCTCCTTCCTCTGCGCGCGCAGCGATTAGTACTAGTTTTTCTAGCGCAGAATGTTGGCTAAAGGTGCAATATACCTCCGAGAACCTTCACAACTATCGGGCACAGCAAGTGCGCCGCCTGGTCGCACTCGTCCCAGTTCTTGTAGGCCCATAAGTTTTCGTCTCCTTCAGCAAGCCGCGTGTAGCCGTATCGGAGGATCTTGGAGACTTTGAAGCCCTTGATGATCTCGATAGCGAACGGCGGGTCGTCGGACTGGAGGTTTGGCAGCATTTCGCGCCACAGGTCGTCGAAGAAGGAGTCGATGGCATTGAGGATGTGGTCGGGGACGGGCATGACTGTGGGCGGAGAGGGGTGAGAGGAGTGGCTTTTCGCGTGATGATCGCTGTGAGGTAGGACGGCGTTTGAGGCTGGCGAAAGATCTCAATGCGGTGGCAGAGGAGTTGAGGTGATCCGGCCTTCACCCTCTGCACCCTCCACCATGTACCTTCACCCTGCAGGACAGGCTAGTCAAGATCGGTTAACATTTAACGCTCCTACTAAGTCTATTGTTTGAATATATGGATCTAGCACTGGCAAGTTCAAAGAGCCGTTTGTGGTGCGCGAGTAGCCGCTTGACGGCCAAAACAGGGTGCAATATTCGACTAGCTCTTAATTGAAGTGATCCTACTCTATTATATCTAAATGTATGCTACTCGAAGCCCTAGGCCAAGTTAGGGCTCGAGGAGATCGACCGCAAAGGCGTAGCCTCTCTCACGGCCTTTGGCGGATGGTGCAGGCCAGGCAATGCACACGGGTGGCGATACCAGAAGCAAGCCTCGTCAGAGAGCTATATAGATACCTGGCGGTGCGAAGACATCAATTGAGGCGTATATTTAAGTATTTTGCTATCCATAGCAGTGCGTTTTCGTTGTGTCGCTGCTCACTGGCAGACGCGTTTTGGCCGCGCCCGCCGACCATCCAGGACGCCAGCCGCCTCAAGCACGGCAACTACGGGACACAGCATCAGGCAAGCGCATTGAAGAGCAGCTATGAGTCCAAATATCGCGACTCGGACTGCTTTGATGCGTCAAGCCCTCTGCGATGGCGCTATATTGCAGCCTCTCCCCGGGCGCGGCCAGCAGCACCAGCCCGCCGCCGCGGATCAGCAGCACGCCGTCGAGAATCGCAAGAACAGCGCTACAACATACTCTCAACAGCTAAGTCGCGAGAGAGACGGCACAGCAGGGCCATTGGGGGAGGCCTGTTGGCGTGGCGGCAGTCCTCGAAAAGCAAGAACAAACTTCGTTACGGCAGCCTGAGCTTCCATCAACTACAACATGATGAGGAAGCACGATATTTTCTTCTTCGAAATCCCAGACAAGCTGAGAGAATCAATGAAAAAAGATGTTGGCATATCTCAACATTCCCCAGCGAGGTGTCTCGGATTGACGAACAAGTATGAGCGATGCACTTTGATCTAATTTCCTCGAGAATAGGAGAGGGCCCTAGCATACCGATTAATACTAGGACTACCTCAATTCTCAAGGTGGCATGAAAAGAAGAAGGTCAAGAGCCAGGCTCGTTCAGCTTTTAAAGAAGTTTGTGTGCCAAGCCGCTAGCAGTTAGTCATCACGGGAAGTCACGGGAGCTGATGGCCGAAGTCCAGCCGAAGTCCAGGTCTCGTCGGGAGCCTCAAGCATGACCCCTGAAAACCCCATAATCTGCGCATAGCGGGAGGAAGTACCCCAAATGGCTTTGCAAATTCTGAGCGCGATGTAGAGGCGATACGGTGGGAATTAGGCTTCCTCTGGACTGGACGGATACGTGCTATCTGGGCCACTCCTGGCAGTGGCGACCAGCGAGAAGCAGTGGAGTTCGAGCAGCCGGATATCCGCGTACCCATACTTTGACGCAGGTGGTGTAGAGCTGAAGCTTCTGCGGAGGTGTTGAATTTGACTTGAAGTACCTCCTAGTGGAAGGAGATATCTCTCGGTATATTGCATCTACAATCAGTCGCGGGGAGTGTCCTATTGTAGATTTGATGTCCTCAAGCAATGACATCTTACTTCTCAAATCTTACTTTGTTAGAGCACCCCCTACACCGTTAAGTACGGGGAATGCTTCTAGAAAACACACTGTCCGAATCGAAGTGGGTCCAATATGACATTCGATTGTTTTCAGAAGAATTCATCGAATGATGCCTCAAACCCCCAAGCGCGACGAGCAATACGGAACGATTAGTGTTCAAATTGTTGATGAGCTGAGTAAACATGCCGCCTAGCCAAAACTCATCCCATCGGAGGTATCTTCACAATGTTGGATAGGGGAAAAGGTGTCGATGTTGAGCAGGCCTGATTTCAACCGTTCTAAAGATGACATGATGACTCTCTTCGGTTTGATATATCAAGACATGCTTCAGAGCTCTTAGACGTGCATCAATATCGATAGGTGGATGGCCTGGTTTCGATATCTGTTGATAAAACATATTATTTCTGTGACGCTACCAGCATTGGAGGTCCTCCTGCAGCTTCAAACGAGCCAGTCTTCTGCTAAAGATTCGCCCATCTAAAGTTCAGCTTTTGAGAATTGACATATGCCCGCTGATATTGTTAATAGGACAGGAGAGGCTCCAAGGATATCATAGACTGCGCAGTAGGCAAGGCAAATAACATTGATTCAGGCGTACGCAGAAGTTGAAGTTTCAGGCAGCACAAAGAATATACTTCCGATTCATCTAATGGCAGCACTGCGTAATCCTACAAACACCCCAAGCCCTCCCCCTTCCCCTCTACCCTTAGGCCCCTCTCTCTCTCCACACCTCCTTCAACGCCTCCTCTACCGCCTCCCTCAGCTCCTCCACACCGAGCCGCACAGCAAAATCTTTCACCTCCTCTACCACCTTCTTCTTCTTTGACATGCCGGCAACAACAGGCAAGCGGCGGGGGTCTGCTTGGTCCATCTAAGCTACAAAAGTTTCGAAGGCGGGGGCCCCTATGCCCGGAAGGTTGTGAACATCCGCACCAGGCAGCACGGGCGACGACATGCGGAGGGCGGCAAAGTGGGCGCGGGGGAGGGAGTAGGACTTCCACTCGTAGCGGTCGTGTGGCCATGCTTCGATGCGGGGCGCGGCCGACGAAGAAGGTGATGTGGTCGGACGGTTCCGGATGTGTTGTTAGTAGTTATTATACTGATAATTTGGCGGGAGGCGTACCCCAGAACGGCTTCTTCTCGATCTTCGCGGCGCTTTCTCCTCCTCCTGTCTCTCCCTCTTTGGGGGCTGGATCTAGCCACTCCGTGACGGTTTCGACGACGGCGGTGAGGACGTTGGTGATGGCGGTGAATCGCATTCTTGTGGTTGTGAATGCGCGTGTGACTGTTGGCTGGGCTATTAGCAAAAAGGCTAGTCAGGAGTAGGCTTGGGTAGTGCGTACAGAGAGACGGGCTATGCAGGCTGAAGAGAAGAGGTAGCGAAACGTGAGTGGAGTGAATATATTCAAAAGATGCCAAGAGATGTGGTCACTGCACCTTCTGGCCAATCAGCTCGAAGCCAGGAAAATGCTGCAATTCTTGCAATTTGCAGTAGCGTCGGTGAATAACGCTCGTGTTGACTACCCAGTGCTTTGCCATAGCTGACTTGTTTACTGCTACATCTACTGACGCACACTATACTGCCCGGCCTTCAATTCCACCACAGCGCCGAACAGTATCCAGAGATCACCATGCCAGCGCTATCAAACACCAATTCTACCGGCGCGCCTTATGCCGAAGCTGCCATCGTATGTCCAGTTCACGACGTCACCAACGGGCGTACGCCGACGTCCTCTCCCTGCGTTTGTCATATCAAATCCGCCTTCCGATGGCTCAACGGCCCCGTGCTAGGTCTCTGGCAAGCATGCGAGTCGAGTACCATCCATCTGGAGCTCTCGGGGCCGCAGGGATACAGAATTTACCACATCTTCCTCACGCTACTCACGAAGCGACCTGCAGAGCCTTGTCTCAAGGAAGCCTCCTTCTCCGGATTGGATGTTTGGCGCGCGGTGCAGAAGCATGAACGCTGTGGACCAGCGGCGACTTTGTTGCGCGGTCTCTTGTGCAAGATATTCCTCAATCGCGAATTGGATGGTAAGACGCATAAGGATCCATTCATTGAGCATGCACTGATATAAGATATAGTTCCAGTCGCCAAGATAGAGGAAGCGGCTTATGTTGTCGAAGCCGTAAAGCTCCCCAGCTCAACTGCGATCACAAATAAGAAAAAATCCAGTATCCTTGAAGGATTTCCAGAGGATAGAGAGGTGATTATTCCTGTCATCCTAGTCACGTTCAACAACAGCGACATGAGCACCGTTGTGTTTGCCCCTCTCGCAACACATCTTGGCCTCCCCGCCATCTTCCGATGGCTCGACTTCATGAGGATAGTTTCGAAGACAGTCCAGGAACCGAAAACCATGGACCTGGAATCGTGGTACGAGCAACACTGGACACCTATCTGACTGAAATACTTGTTGGCTGAGCAAGACGAACAACTGGAAAAGGAGAGACTCGAGAAGCAGCAAATTGGAATGAGGCGCAAGAATGGAGTGTCCTGGGTGGTCCAAGAGCAAGAGAAGGAGAAGCGAGCCGTGGCATTATCGTGGCACAACAAACTTGTTTGGTTCATCGAATCGTGGACGGCGCGGTCGGCAGGTTCTGCATCTGAGAATAATTTTGATCGGATGGAGACCATGACGGACGAGAGATTCGAGGTTCATACGGGGAGTATGGTAGCTATGATTAAGAATGCGTTGGAGGAGAACTAGCTGCTGTAAGAGGCCCTTAGATGCGTTGAGGCCTATCTCAGGACTCCGGCGGCAGTGGCCCGTCCCTTGAGACTTGAAGAATCAAGTGAATTCCCAGTGGCAAAGAAATCAACTCTGCGGTCTCCTCATTCTCATACATGTGAATTCCCGGTCAGGAACAGCGCTTTGAGGCCCATCCAAGTTCGTTGACACACTCCCAGTCTTAGCTTTGACCTGCAATCCGAATCCGACCACCACACACCTCCAGACCTCCCATCAACCACACCACCTCAATTCCCCACGTTTGGACACTCCATTCATGGCTTCCTCGATCCCCGCTCTATTTGCCCTTCAGAACGAGCTCCAACTCCTTCCAGCCCCCCCCCAAAACCAGCTCTGCTCAACCTTCCAATCGAGCTCCTGATCGACATTATCGAATTTCTCCAGGACAATCTCGAGGATTTCCAGGATTATCTCGAGAATCTGAGAAGCTTTCGTTGTTGCTCTAAACGCTTCGCTGAAGTTGGTGCGAGAGTACTTTTCAAAGAGTTACACGTTGCTCTGTATCTAGAATCGATACTGCGGCTCACGAACATCGCATCCCGACACAACCTTGCTACATCGGTACAGCGGGTTGTGTTTCATGGCCAAGTGCCCTTCGGTTACGAGACGATAAAGGGATGGGCAATCGCTGTTGGGAGAGCTGGGGGACAGGTTCCAAGTAAGCTAGATGAGGTATTCGTCTATGAGATTCTGAGCGTAACGACTAAATGTTTTAGGATGGAAGCGAGATGATTACTATGAAACATACATTTCTTACGCAGACGCCGAGGACAGGTCCCTCACGGCCCAAGAGAGCATGTCCAAGGGCATCGACTTGGCGGGCGCGAAGGTTTACCAAAGGTTTGATGCCACCATGGCCTGATTTACCAAGTTGCAAGACGTTGTTGTGACGGCTTACGATGAAGCCGACGATAGGTCTGCCTTTTGGGATAAGGTTAGAGAGAACATCCTCCTAACACCTACAACTTGGCGACGACGCATACTTGACGACCTTGACGAAAATACCCCAGAGGGTCGAATGCTGTGTGCGATACGGTATGACGCGAAGACATTTTACCCTGACCTTTTCGCTGCGCTTACGGAAGGATCTGTTCTGCTCACGGCAACTTTTCGAGCTCTGACAACTTGTTCGACCGAGCTACGTCGACTGCAAATGACGACGACCGGAGGCGAATTCTGGTGCCAGCGAGTCAACGGAAATAACTGGCCTCAAGGTCCACCCCTTATCCCAACACTCTATCCCGTCTTCGTCTTCCTAACCGTGCTGGACCTTAAGGTGTGGAGGGGCGACGAATAGGCTTCACAGATTGGTGAGTGCATCGCAGCATGCACAGCGCTCAAGAAACTCAACTTGCACGTTAAGCTTGCGCTCAACATCGTAAACGACACGGTGGAAGGCGAATGGCCTCGCGGCGACATCCTCGCGTGCGTGGGAAAATGGCCAAGAATCCGAAAGCTCAGCCTCGAGATTGATGCCACCCAGCCCTCCCTTATTGACTGTTTCAATAAGCTCGCAGGTTTTCTGGACACCTTAAGACTTCACAATGTTCGCCTACTGCCGACTGCAGCTCGGGAGGAGTGGGAGCTATTGTGTGATCGGTGCAGGTTACCGAGCCAAGCTCAGGAAGTGGGCTGCTGGGGATCCACCATCCGGCAACTGAGTAGAATCAAGTCACTCAAGGGAGTCGAATTCAGCGACCTTGGCGAAATCAGCATGTCTGACCCTACGGCGACGGTGTTTCGTGTTTTCACGAACCGCGAGTATGTTGAATACATGAATCAGTACGTACTTGGAAGGAAAGGCGACACCGATTGGTTCAACGCAGACCAGGATAATTTCCTGGAGACGCTTTTGGGTGGTCGGTGATAATCGAAGACCCAGAAGGCGACGAATCTTCGGATGTCGAGGAGGCGGAGGGGATTGATGCTACTGAAGCATTCCATATATACTTGGACGAGGAGAATGATGAGCTGTAAGCTAGAGAGATAGCCGCTGCCACTGGATAGGAGCTGAGAAGAACAATCAGCGTTAGGGATAGCTTCTGACAGCCAGCTCTGCTGCCTACTGTGCTGCCTACGCCACAGTAGCTGCCTACGTCTCCTGGGCCTATATATTCCTATCCTCCTACATAGCAATACACAAGAGTTCTCACCACTTTTCACCAGCTGCCAGCTTCTAAAAGGACTGGCAAGTCTGAGGGTAAAGTAGTAGGCAGGAGCACTATGAAAGCTCTCAGTCGGTCATATGTGTAACTCATCATCGCTGTCAGGATACATACGAACAGTTTAATCCTATAAAGCTGGTTCTATAGACAAGTTATACGTGGGCTACGAGTGATACAGGACATTTCTCAAAAATGCATCAGTCAATTCAAATACCGTTCCATGCTATTTTTCCCCACTGGATAAGCCGATTGTCCTTAGTAAGTGGAAGCCATACCAGTCCACCCCAAACCGCCGTGAAATGTTGTACATGGACTGGGAGGTTTCACTTTGCTCCACGATTTGTTCCATTCGCAGCATAGGAAAAATAGAATAGGAAACGTTGAATCATTACAAAGTAGAATCGACTCAAGAGGCCCTGTGAGCTAGAATGGCATACTAGTATGTTAGAGGCTACCGTCCTAATATGGAGCGGTAACGGAACAATGTGTTCATCGAGATCGTCCATGAGCCACCACCCCACCACCCTACCAAATCGCAACACCTCTCCACCACAACTCACAATATGGACTTAGGTCTCCCAGTACTCGACTCGAAGCCCGCAGAGCCGAACCTGGTCTGCATTCCCCGAGATATGATACTCGAGATTGCCAACCATCTTCTAGGTGATGTCGCGGCCCTCAAACATTTGCGTCTGACCCACCTAACACTCGCTGCGGTTGCCACGACAACTCTTTTTGAGGAGATTCACGTGGCTTTGCTGCCGCCCTCTTTGAAGCGCTTGAATGAGGTCGCTTCGAACAGAGATGTTCCCGAATGGTCAAGCGTATCGTCCTCCATGGGCAGATGCTACACGAGTACCAAACACTGGAGAATTGGTCGAGGGCGGTCCAGAGAGTCCAAATACCCATTCAAGGTGCGCGCAGTGTATTACCTTGATCAAGATGGCGCTGATGAGTGACTACAGAGTCTAGCATGCTAGATCTGTACTCCAAATATACCTCCTACTTGGCCATGCAGTCTCAGTTTATCGACAGTCTGAAATTCGGCGCGCTCAACGCTACGAATGCTAGGGCCCTAAAAGCGCGACACAGTTTCGAGGCTGCCATCGCAAAGCTCGTCAGCCTCACCCAAGTGCGTGTCGTAGCATATGACGATCGCGATAACCTCTCGAACTTCTGGCGCAAGTACAGCGACAAGATAGCCTTCACTCCTGCGAATTGGCGACCGCCACGTCGCTTTCCGACCGGTATGGACGCGATCAACGACGACGCTTTCAGAGAGGACAAAGGACGATTAGAAGGGTTTGCCTTCTTAACTAGCCTTCTAAAAGCTCTCGCCGATTCGCCTGGCCGTCTACGCCGCCTTACGCTCACCGCTGTTGGCCGTGAGCCCGATCTATCGAACTCGTGGTACACTCCGTCGTTTTTTCCGGACCTTTTGGTTTTAGCCCACGGTATCCAGGTTACGCTTCGCCTCTGGACGACCTCTCAGATGCTGTCTTCGAGGCCCGTCTTGCTGCCCTTTTGGACGATCTTTCGACAAGAGCAATCCCGGAGCTCTTGATGGAGTGGCGCCAGACTCACTAAATCCCGCCCTCCTCGTCCGTCCTAGTCTCTCCTCTTCTCTCCCTCTCTCGTCACAGCTTTTCCCGGTTGAGCCGTCCCCCTCAACTTTACACCTTGGTAGTAGGAGGGTTATGAACTACCCGCTCCCTGCTGCGAAAACCAGGGGCCTATTCGTAGGCGGGCGTGCGAAATCGGACTCTGTCGCCTCCTCGTGGCGCAGCCTGGAAACACTCAACAGGAGTGGCTAAGTGCAGAGACGTACATTATTTTTGGTCAGCCCTCACGAATCGATGCTAGTTTCTTCAACCACTGGGATCTTGCTACCATCGCCTGAGAGGCCTCAGCTAGGACTTTGGTACATACCCTGTAAGTCAATTCCGGAAGAGCTACATGAGAATGTGGACGTTGAACTAACTGAGGAGATCAGGAATCACATTTATGCCGAAATTTAGGCCGGGATCTTTGACTTCTGCGCTCTTGTTACCGTCGTCTGGGAGGCCTCAGCCAAAGATTTGGCATATACCCAGCAAGTCAAGTCCGGAAGAGGTTAGATGGGCCTTTTGACAATGGACTAACCAAAGAGACCAGGAATCACGCATACACTCAAATTTAGGCCTCGTTGTTTGACTTCTGCGCCCTTGTTACCATCGTCTAGAGGGCCCCAGCCAGAATTTTAGCATATACCCTGCAAGCTAAGCCCTGAAGAGGTTGGATGAGCCTTTGGAATTTGGACTAGCTAAGGAGACTAGGAATTACGGACTTGCTCAAATCTAGACCCGGGTCTTCGACTTCTGCCTCCTTCTTGCCGTTGTCTGGAGATCCTCAGCCTGAACTCCGAAGTCTTCTCTAACCCATCTTGACACTGCTTCGCCGCCGTTTAGAGAGCCTCAACACGGCTTCGAAAGTGCATTTAGGATGCAAAGTCTAATAGAGTAGATATCTGGCTGGTCGTCTATGATCTCTTTTAGCCTTATTTTGCCGCCGTCAAGACGGTTTCAAAAGTCTATATATGATGTAACGTTTATAGAGCAAATATCTGGCTGGTTTTCTATGATCTCTTTCCGCATTGTTTGGAAGCCGTTTGGAGAGCCTCAACACTGTTTCAAACCTGTATGTAGTATGTACAGTTCAACAGAGCGGGTATCAGGGTGGTCTTCCGTGATCTGGTTTGGCAGTGCTTCACCGCCCTTTAGGGAGCCTCAACGCAGTATCGAAAGTGCATATATGATGTGAATGTTGGTTGATAGACTAGATATCTAGCTAGTCTTGCGTAATCTATATCGATGCTCTTTCGCCGCCGTTTGGCATACTTCAACAGCGTTTCAAAACAGAACATGGAATGTAGGGTTTCATAGAGTGGATATTTAGCTGGTCTTTTGTGATCTATTTTGGTGCTCCTCCGCCACCGTTTAGTGTGCCTCAACGGCGTTGCTGAACTAACTATGGGATGCAAGGTTCAATAGAGCCAATATCTGGTGGGTCTTCTGCAATCTATTCTAGAACTGCCCCGCCGCCGTTTGGCATGCTTCAACAGCGTTTCAAAACTGAGTATAAGATGTAAGGTTTGATAGAGTGGATATCTAGCTAGCTCCTGCGGTTGCCGAGACAATGGGGACTGAAGTGTTTCGTCATGTATTTTGGCACCTATGCGCCGCCGTTTGGAGCGCCTCAACAGCGGAACCGGAACAATGTATTCACCGAGCACAACCAAGCGCTCACCGCGTTCGTCGACGTACAAGACCTATCACGACACAAACGCGAACTCGCCATCCAGCTACATCCGCAATGACCGAACCGGACCCCTCCCTTCTCGGCTGTTCGAACAAGACCCTCCTGGAAATCGCAAAGTACCTGCAGGACGAGCCCACCGCCTTGAGGAATCTCCGCCAGTCCTGTAAGAGGTCGCACGAGGTTGGCGACAGCGCCCTCTTTGAAGATGTTCATTTAGACCGTGTCCCGCCATCAGGCAGTAGGTTCTTCACGAGGACTTCATTGCTGTTCAGGAAGAGTTACTGAGCTCTTGGAAATACAAAGAGATGGACACAGAGAAAGGGATGCTTGCGGAAGCAGAGGAGGCTAAGGAGAGAGATGCAGTCAAGAAGAGGGCCGAGGCAAGGGAGTGGCAGGAGATTGTGGAAGTGAACAATGTTGAAGGGGACAAGGAGATCGAGTTGTAAGCCGGCGTCATCAGACTGCTGGTAAGCAAGGAGATCTACAAGGAGAACGGGACAGATTTCGTGCTGGTCGAAGAGGCATTGAACAACACTCTACTCCTTTCTTTTGGTTCGTAGACCGGCCGGGAGCTAGCGGTCTTCTATCGGGTAGATGAACTAGACACAATGCTCTGAACTGAGATCTTGAGTGAAAACGAGCGTTTAATGCGAGTCAAAATCACAAGAATCGGTAATATTACCAGCAGCATGATAATTACAGCCGGTTATATTGGCCGTGGTCCGTGTGTCTTCACCGAGAATTGTGCAAAAAGCTTAATGTAGTTAGTATGAGTGGGCCTCGGATAATTCCAGCGTTTTCCTATGCTGAGTGCCCGATTGAGTTTCTTCTTTGTCGAATCCTACTTGCTCCTCGCCGTCAGAACTCTCTCAATCTCCTCCTTCTTTTCGAGATTGTATACGCGCTCGCAAACTTCGCGCTTCAGTTCTTCACAATGCCCTCCCAAGTTTACGATTCTGTGGAGTCCGCCTGCCCTCTCTGCTCCTCCGCCTCGCCCCTAGCCTGCGCTTGCTGGAACGACTCATTCCGGAAGCGGCTGCTCTTCGCCGACGCAATCTTGAGAGAGACCTTCCTCTTGTACCGAGAGGTGACTTTCGAGAGAAATCTCGCGGGAACGCTGTGGATGAGGGAAGATGCGAGAGGAAAGACATTTGCGATATCGATGCTCCTCGCTGGATATCCAACGGAACTTGGCGTAGACACGTACCCCCTGCCGAAAGGTTTTGAAGAGCCGGACTACGTACTCGAGAGAAGGGCTGCGCTCTGCGCCTGGCAATGCGACCATGCCGTCGCACTCTTGGGACCTTCTGTGACCTCCTTGCTCGGCGACGACCTGGTGGACGTCAAAGAAGTGCTGGTAAAGGGGGATGAAAAGTGGATTCCGGGAGATGCTTGGACGTACGACGATACCACCTGTGACCAGGAGTCGACGTTTCATAAAGTACTGCGAGTTACGGACAAGAATGGCGAAGTCTACTATCTGGACTATTCTTGCTATCAATTCGGACGCTCGCAGACTTTAATGACGAAGATGTTCTTTGAACGGTGCGGATTCGACATTCTGGAAGTTCGCGATGTCGGGAGCACTCTCAAGGACGATGGCCACAAATGGATTCACGACGTCAAGGACCTCTTTGTGGGCTTCATCGTTGACTACTTCTGCGAAAAGCCCTGGGACTTGCTTTCTCTGGTTGATTTTGAAGTCAATCTAGAGGACGTCATGTACCAGTTTTCCGTAGATGTAGAGAAGTTGTTGCGTCAACACAAGTCGGCGAGAGAGAGTGGGCGAGTACTTCGTAGGTAAGCTTCAACCTCGCCCCCCAGGTGCCAAGTAGGCGTAATGCCGAAGGCTCGGGGTGGTCTTGGACGGGCCCAACTGCAAGGAAACCCCACTCTCTCTCGTCGTCTGCGTTACGCACCTTCTAGTCACGATTCTTCGCCACACAACTTCCGCCATAACGCTTTTTCTCAACGGGGCCGTCCTCCCCCGTCTCGGTAGTTGAAGAAGGTTAAGCTACCCTCCTCCCCTGGGTGCAAAACGGGGGGCCTACGGGCCATCGAGAGACTATCCTCGTGATGGTCCTCGAAGGCTCGGAGGCCTCAATTTCGTTGACATTACCCCCACGTCCGAAACCCCGTCACTTCCACTCAAGCAACGAATCTCAAATCAAGTTGCGAGGAGACTAGCACTGCAAACCTTTTCATGACTTCGACGACATCCACGACTATCAATCTTCAAATCTGGATGATGTCAAAGTCATAACACTTCAAAGCAAGACTATCTGGAGATCAAACTTTTGCGGACATCGATACCATTACGAAGCACGTCTTGATATATCATCTTTACCATGACGACATGTAACGGCGACGATGGTATCATTCAGACGTCTGGAAATCGCGTCTTCTCTGGAATCGATGAAAGCGATCACTCCCCAATCGACTATCTCAACATCACACTTTTGAGGAAATCGAAAACCGCTCGAAGCATGTCTTGGTGTATCATATTTACCGGAAAGACATGCAACGGCTGGGACCTCATCAATTGTACTTCCGGAAACTACATACGTTATGAACATATCAAAGTCTCGAGCCCTTAGTTCAACCATCATGAGATTACGGCTTTTCAGACTCAGACACAGCCTCAAGGCACTACTGGCAGTCTTGTTCTTTACACTAGACGGACGTTAGAAATGCATATGTTTAAGAGGAGCTGGGTCGACTTCTCTTTTGTTGGGAATGGAAAAGTACTCGTACCACTCCTGGGCAATCCTTTCTGGCATCTGGCGAATGTAAAAAGCGCACACATTCAAGAGACACACCAGCAATGTCTCTTTTGCGCAACTTGGAACTTGATCGAGGCAATCTAGATCATATCACTTCCCAACCTGCAGCAATCTTAGGATACCTAGGCTTCGAAATGACCATCTAGAGGCGACTGCGTTGCACAAGCCTATCTTCCATCAAAACGCCTCAAGCCATTTCCACTTTGGCGTGAGGGAAATGTCAAAGATGTCAAGGCGCAATAAGAAAAGCAGCGACTCCTTTTTTGATTTTGTGGATCGTCAGTCGAAGCAACTCCGACAGCCCATTCTCAGCACTTCCAAAACTATATCAAAGTAATTCGATATGGACAGAAAAATCCATGAAATCTAGTGCACAGGACGGGACATGGCGACAGTGACGTCAAACGGGTCACCTTTGCCGTCAACCTCATAGAGCTGGACCTCCAAACTCGCAACAACCCCACCATCGACCTCTTTACAGCAAAATGGCGTCTAAGAAGGTGTCTCTGAACCGCTGTCCGGATGAGATAGCTCTCGAGATCATTAGCTATCTAGATGATGACTTCACCGCCGTCAAAGCCCTCCGCGCAACCTGCCACAAGTGGGCAGACTTCCTGGAGCCGGGCATCTTCAAAGAGCTACATGTGGCAGTGGCGGAGAATTCCATAAACAAGCTCATTGAAGTAGCAAAGGATGCCTACCTCGCGCCCACTGTGAAGACTTTGGTCTTCCACGATCCGGTCGCAGAAGACTTGCAGTCACTAGTCAAGAATTCTCGGGTCGTAGGCCAGGATGACACTCCTTTAAAAGGTATGCAAGTCTCCAGGTCACTCCAACTGTGCACCTAAGCGACTTTAACTGACAGTGCTAGCAGCACCCGAAGTGCTTATCTGGTGGAAGAAATATCTCCTCCACAACCACAGAAACCATTCTCAAGTCAACTCGTGGACCAACAGCGCGGTGGCGGAGAACCCCATCACACGCGTTGCCAGCGACTTCTCTGATGCTATTGCAAAGCTCGTGAATCTCGAGCGCGTCGTTGTCGCAGCGCCCTCTACAACACCGGACCAAGAAGACGGCTTCTGGCGAGCCTACCGGGACCCAAGGAACCCCCAAGGCATAGAACCTGCGACCAATTTCCTGCAGTCCACTCGCTACGTACAGCATGGCACAGTACCACTCTCCGCCCTCCTCCACGCCCTCGTGGTGGCGCCAGCCCAGTTACGACACCTACGGCTAAGCCTTGGAAAGAGTGGAGACGAGTTCTCTTGGGGCCGACCTGACGATTTCTGGGATGCGGACAGTCACTGCTCGGAGCAATTTAAACCTATATTCCAGCAACTAAAAACTGTGGATCTAAGCTCGAAGGATTACGACGACCCGACCAACGACTATCGCCATCCGATCAAATACCTACAGCAGTACTTGGGCTGGACGGAGGCATTGGAGGAGTTGTGTCTGGTTGTTCGAACTGGACACCGGCTTGCAAGCGACAACGATATCTTCCTTGCCTTTAAGTGTCCTTGGAAGCGCTTGCGCAAGCTCAGCCTGGAGGTCTACACGAGCGAAAAGACCCTCCTTGGCCTTCTGGAGCCGCTGGCCGGAACACTCAAGTCGCTGAAGCTCCGTGATTGTTACCTGCAGCCACGAGATGGCGGAACTTGGGCCACTACAATCGCCAAGATGAGTGCCTTGCTCACGTTGAAAACAGTGGAACTCAAGGACCTGCGCGAAATGGATCCTGTACCGCGCATGACGCCTGACGGACTGGTTCACCGCACTCTTGTTTGGAACTGTGATGACCAGAGATACGCAGACTATGTGACGGAGTACATAGTTTGCGGTAAGGGTACGAACGAAGCTTTCGTGGTGGACCATGCTGAGTGGCTCCGTTACAACGAAGTCATTGAAGAAGTGGACGAGTAGGAGGCGGTTTGAGGGGCTACCAGGTGGTTTTTGTTCACGGATTCGAAATATAATACACTTTGGGATACAAGCGGAGAGATCGTGGCTCAACTGTCTTCACAATAGATTCATCTAGGCAGTGTTACCCAAATTATTCAAAATCCATCCACTTTGGCGTGAAGCTTGCCAAACATCAAGACAGCACTGATGTTTTGACGACTACACTCAGGTTGAAATTGATGTGAACTCTGATTTCTATGGGTGTCTAGCTCGTTGTTTATATACTAGGGGAAGGAGGGGGGCCAGCCCCGGGGGCATAACGTGGTATCTCTTCCTGACGCGTTACTTGATTCATCCTGTTTCCTGATACAGTACTGATACCGTGCTGCAGCACTGCTGTTGCACTACCTGTTACTTCCTCCTGTATCAGCATGTTATCCTGATACGTTACTGCATATGAGTTGCTGACCCTAGGTTGTAGTGCTGCAACCCGAGTACTACCGTATGCGATTCAGGCACCCTCAACATCTTCCTGGCTTTGCGTAGTCCAAATCGACTTGCTGTCTACCTGTAGAATATCATATGCGCTCTTGCTCCTTGACCAACAGCATATACCCCTGATATAATCCGGGATGAACTACTAGCATGCCGACTGAAGTTTCAAAGTCTACTATCTACTAATTGGGCGTCCAGACCTGTATTCAAGTTTGCCAGTCGTTGATATCCTCTCGGAGTGTGTAGAATTCATGATCCTCCAAACGACTATTGAGAATTCATGTTTCGCCAACAACGATAACCTTCCGAAGGACCTCTTGGTGTACTCTCTAAGCTTCCTAACAACACGGCATGTAGCGGCCGTCAACGTATCAATCGTACTTCCAGAGGGAACATCTCTCAGAAAGACATCAAGTGCTTGGACCTTCAATTTAGCTAGCTTGAGATCAAGGCTCTGCGAACTCGGATACCTATCTGAAGCACTACCAAGGATATAGGATATCATCTTTGGACTAAGCGGATGTCAAAGACGCCAATGCTCAATAGAAGCAGGGCGAACTGCCCTTTGCGCAGGCCTTGAACAAAGCACATTTGATGCTGCACAAACAACATACATAATCAGCCAATCCAGAACAACGAATCACGCCCCTGATCCTCCGCCATATCGAAATCCGATGACCATCTCAAGAGCAGAGCCACCTCGCCATCCCTCATCCCCCAAAACCCTCTTACTTCACCATCTCCCGATACCTCCCCCCAAACACCTCCTCCCACTCCCCCACAATCCCCACCCCCATGCCCGCACTAATCGTCTCCTTCCCCCCCTCCCACTGCTCCATGACTTCCCTCACAAACTCCTCCACCCCCAGCGTACTCTCATTCTTCCACTTCTTATTATCATCCGGATCCGCCCGCTCCCGATGCAAATCCGTCGCCACCATCGGCGGTGCCACCTCCACCACCCGCACCCCCGTCCCCGCCAGCTGGGTCCTCAAATTCACGCTCCAGAAATGCACCCACGCCTTCGTGCCGTTATACACGGGGTTAATCACGCTGAACGGCACGAACCCAGCACCGACGACACGTTCACGATGGTCGCGGCGCCCTTCGCGCGGAAGTGCGGCAGCAGCCCCAGCTCGAGATGCAGCGGGCCGCGGACGTTGATGTCGAGCTCCTGGTCTGCCTTCGCCAGGAACTCGGCGGGGGGGTCGTCGAGGACGCTGAGCGGGCGCTGCACGCCGGCGTTGTTGATCAGGCAGTCGAGATCCGGGTGCTCCTGGACGAGTTTGGCGATGAAGGGCGGGATGGAGGCGGTGGCGCCGGTGTCGAGGACGTAGCAGGCTGCTGCGCCGATCTCTTCTGCGGTTGTTTTGAGCGTGGAGGCGGTGCGGCCTGCGATGATTACTTTTTTGCCGGAGGCGATGAAGTGGGAGGCGAGGGCGCGGCCGATGCCGCCGGCGCCACCGGTTATGAGGACGGTTTGGAAGGAGAGGTTGGAGGGTTGGGGAGGCATGGTTTGATGAAGTGTTGGCTTTGGGGGCTGGGGGTTGGATGAGGGGGATTGTTTCAGGATAGATAGTTTGGAGGGAGTATTGTTTCCTTTTTCATGACGTTTGAGCTTTTGGTTGTTGTTGTGGTAAAGTACGTCATGGTTCGGGCCTCCCTCGGAGGGCTTGTGGTGAGGAATGGTCGTGATTGGGTGGTTGCTGTAAGGCTTACAGTAGCCGCCCAGAGATTGGAATAGTGTATTCGGACGTCAAAGTAACCATTTTTTAGACGAAGTTTATCTACCGTAGATCTAGAGTCCGGATAGGAGTATAGATAGCGGCCTAAGGCTACCCTGATGAAGTGGGCTTTCGGGCATGTTGGAAAGTCAAAGGGAGATATGAGTCGTCGATTGAAATTCAGGGGTTTTTAAGTGAACCTAGTAAGAACGCTGGGGGCTTACAGAGAAAGAGGTCTTCAATCCGCGTCACTCACTGGCAGGAGCACTGGCAATGATCGAACATCTTCGCTTATTCCAGCTGGTATCCCTATCTAGCCTCTCCGAAGCCCTCTCATATCTCGCCCCGTCTATCCGCCCTCCTCTACGACTCCACCTCCTTAGTCTCCGCAACCTCAACATCCTCCTCTTTCCTCCCCTTCTCATTCTCCAACTGCACAGCCCTATTCCCCGTCTTCATCCTCACATCCGTATCCTTCGTTAAAATGGCACTAACAATAGCCAAGCCCCCAAATGCAATCGCGGACAAATACGTCGTATGGAACGCAGACACATACGCCTGCTTGACCGCCGACTGCGCTGCCGCAATAACCTGCGGGTTGATACCCGGGACTAGCTTATACGCAGCGGCGGTGTTAAGAGCCGCGGCTTTGATCAACGCGGGCAGGGACGAGGACGGAAAAGAGTAAATAGGTGCGACGTTATCAGTGACGGTGCTAGCGATGTGTGATGCGAAACCATTGTTCGTAATAGCGGTGTAGATGGCGGTAGCGACGGCTCCGCCGAGGAGACGGAATGTCGAAGCTAGGCCGACAGCGAGACCGCTATTTTTTTCATCAGCATCTATCATCCAAAAACCGGCGGGGCTCCAATTTAGATCGGATCAGGGGCTAGGCACTCACATATCAACCTGATCATCAATCCCGAGACTCAGCATCGTAAAGCTCAGCAACTGCGGAGGCGTCACCATCGAACTCAGCGCCACGACCGTACATATCGCCTGGATCTTATCATCTAACCCAATGCTCGCAAGCGAGCCGATCAGCGCTGTCTGGCAGACTTCGAAGAAGACGAGCTGCCATCGCTCGTGCCCGAGGTGCGAACAGATGAAGACCACGATCAGGCCGGCGATGATGGTGCCGAGGGGGATCTGCTCGGCATAGAGGCCTTTGGTGATGGGGTCGGAGCCGGTGAAGAGAAGTTGGGATTGGCGGGGCCCGAGGACGTTCATTGAGTCTGGGGTTGGTTATGGTTAGACGGATGAGGGAGATATTCAGGAGGGGGATGGGAGCTCACAATACAACATGCCACCGCAGAAACACACGCCTAACACCATCGTGAACCGTCTGACCTTCTTAAACAGCCGGCGTGGCATGAGCGGGTACTTGAGATCGGCGTACGCGGACCAGAACCCCAGTGCGATCAAAGAGAGCAGCCCAACGACTATGGGGCCGATGACGTGACCGGACTTCCAAGGGTATTGCTTCCCGCCATAGTTGATGCCGAGCAAGAAAAGAAGACACCCTAAGCTGAAGAGGAAGAGGCTTACGAAGTCGAGCTCTTTGACTAGCTGCCACTTTGTCTTGCCGTCGGTGCGATGCTTAGTCTTGAAGGAAGGCGGGAAATACGTGAGCGCGAGGAAGATGCCGAAGAACCCATGGAAGCCACACATGTACCAGTACGCGGCACGCCAGCCTAGCGCGGTCTTTGAGATGAAGGCGAAGGCGCAGAGGGGTCCAAGGAAGGAGGTTATGGCCATGAGTTCGAAGCCGCCTGTGTATCATAATGCCATTAATTTTATTGCTCTCCAGATTCAGATATCTGTAGTTGGGGAGTTACTTACCAACAGCATAGACTCTCCATTTGTTGGGCACGATTTCTTGAATACAGGCATACGCCATCTCCTGAAATCCGCTCCCAATGCCGAAAATCACTCCAGATGCAATCATCTGGGGAATGCTCTGGCCTGTGGCGCCTACGATCGTGCCGATGAAAGAGATGAATGCACCGGTAAGCATGAAGTAGCGTCGACCGAAGATATCAGCCAAACGCCCACCAACGGATACAATAATGGAGGCGCAGAGCGTCTAGCTGATGGTGATCCATGGATAATTGGGGTCGGGACCCAAATCGGCGTTGATGTAGGGGAGTATGGTGGACGGGATTAAGAGAGTCAGGATGTAGGCGTTGAACTGGGATGCTAAGGCCTGGGTATGTTAATTTCCAATCTTATAGTTTTAGATGAACGACACTTACAAGGTATGCAATGATAGTCTGCCAATTCATCTTCGCCTCCATCTCAGCAGGCTCGACTTGCTGACGATCGCTGCCAACATCCTCAACATAGACATTATCTGCTTTCTCAGCCGCCAGCTCGAGACTAGAGCGCTTCTCTTCTTGTGTCATGATAGTCTCTCCTAGTGTATTGCCGACCCGCCAAGAAAGGGTAAAAAGATTCGAATTCCAATCAACGTGAAGACTCCAGGAAATGTTTCAAGGGATCAGCAGGCCCTTATATGCACTCCCCACGCAGTGGCACGCTCCCCAGGATTTTCAAGCACGGAGCGCTCGGATTCCCATCCTCTGATAACCGGCTCCATGTTCTAGAGCCCTGAGCTGTGGCACAGCAGTATGCTCTACAAATGTATGGGGAGACTCGGCAAACCTGCGTAAAATTACGAGTCCGGTGCTCGGGTGGAGTCCACGCGACAGTCTCAAATTGTGGAGTCGGTTGATGATCCCCTGTTGTTTGGGGTTGGTGTGGAGAGGAATCTGGGGTCCATTGGTGTGGAGTCGGAAAACGGTTTCCCACGATGAGTCGTGTGCTGACACCGCGTCGCTCGCGTGCAGAATGCGGAACCGCGGGCATCCCCGCCATTTTGTGGCTTGGTAAAAGTGCCGTGTGTTCCCTAATGTGAGTGTGGTATTCTAGCAGACAGGAAATTGATTGATTGGGTTTGGAGGATCTTGAGTTAGTTTGATGCGAGTCATCGTCTTCAGAACCCTGCACTGCATAGCGATCAGACAAGCCGTCTCCAAACAACCGGAGGCGAGACGCCATGGATCAAATGCCATCATCGGAACCAGTGGCTACCGGGCCGTCTTCGGAGAAGAAGACGGCGCCCGCAGCAACGCCTTTAAAGGGTTCGGAAAACGTTAAGACTCCCCAATATCAGCCACCAAAAGTATATCAAGGGTCTTGCCTCGGCTCGCGGATGCTGATGAGTCCGCGTTGTAAACACGATTTGGAACTTGGCGATGATTGACCAACGGTAAATTATCATACGCCCGCCCTCAACTCTCCGATTACGGCGCAAGGCATTCGAAGAGGCCTGGCGTCGTGGGAGTATTCCGTGATTTACTTTCGCAAGTGCCTTCAGCTGGATGTTTCCATGTAACTGTAAAATAGGTCGACCTGAGTTATCAAACTTGGGAATGGGACGTTCAAATCGCCATCAACAGATCTCGTTTAGAACGGCGAGAATAACATAGTGGCTACGGCATGTCACATGACAAGCTCGAAGCATAGAGAGGATTATCCCAAATGATAAGATTTGAATTGAAGGGTACGAACGATCGATAAGAAGCGATGGTCACTATAATCGACGACTTACCTCGTGAACTACGAAATATCCCACATCATTGCTGGCTTTCTCACCGTAACAGAATTCCAGCGAGCAGGTTTAGTATGCTACTGAAGCACCTACGCATACAAGTAGCAACATCATCCCTAGAGTTAGCATACACGCCGTCACCATCACATAGACACATCGGGCAGCGAGGGCTTGGCATCGAGCCTCGTCCTCAGACTCAGCGACACCGAGGGGGATTGGCAATCAAGCATCATCCGACGAATCAGATTCAGCGACACCTAGTGGGGGGAAGTAGAACCTTTTATTTTCCTAACGGCCGGGCATCCGCCGCAGCTTCACCCATACTCCATTCCATCCCCAAAGCCTTCTATTCATCATCTCATCTCATCGAGGACCGTCCGTTCGAGTAGAGTTAAAGGTTGAAGTGGTGAAAGAGAGCTCTCGGGCTCTACTGTCCAGGCCTCCGATCGTTGAAGCGGCGCGGGCCACCACGCTCAGCAACCTGCTGCTGGGCGACAGGGACGACGTTGACGTTGATGGAGTCGAACTGCAGGGAATCGCATATTAGCATACACCTCCCGAAACACACCTCAATCTGGGGAACGGTGTTACTCACGCCCAAACTCTTCAGCAGATCCTTCGTCTCCTGATCAATGTCCAGCGCACCCGCCTCCATCGCACCGATATCCAGCGCCGACACCTCAGGCACGTACTGATCCTTGCGCTCACGCTCTTCTTCCTGCAGCTTGAAGGAGATACCACGGACCGGGCCGCGTTGGATACGGCGCATCAGACTAGAGCTCACGTTAGTCGTTGAGCGCAGCGAGACCCGACCGAAGGGAGGTGTTCCAATCCCAAGACCCACGGCTCCAAAGCCGCAGCTGAGCAACCAGCCCGACCTTCGATCGCGCGTGGAGTTCAACTTACTGCGTAGTATATCCCGCAATCTTGTTCCTCAGCCTCTTGGACGCAATGATGGCAATCTCATCGCAGATGCGCTTGTTGACCTCGAAGTCCTGGGACAGCTTCGGGTAGTAGCGCTCGATGATGACTTTAGCGGACTTCTTGACCGTCTTCGTGCGGACGCGACCCATGACTGCGGTATTGAGAGATGAATTGTCGGGGGTGAGTTTGGCGTCGGTTGAATGGGTGAGGTTGACGATTTTGGCGGCAGAGTTTGGGATTTGCGAATTGGCGCTAAGCGAGGTGGGCGCACGGACGATGCGGAGCGGGGATTTGTTTGGCCGAGGAGCACGTGATCGGTTTTGAACGGATCGTTGACGTCTCAAATTTGGCTTGCAGTTATTTGGAGTGATAGGCGTTGCAGGGATGAAAGGTATTGCGTGATTAAAGTTCTTATTTTTGGGATAGTATCAAAGACAGCCCGTACTCCCAACGCTAAAGCCAATTTGAGCCCATGCAAAACTCCCCGCTATGATCATATGCAACTCGCAGGAATCGAATTCGAAAGAGAGATCCATCATCCGGAGAATAGCAGAGAAGATATGTCCTGGTCCCTTCAAGTCGAACCTCTTTCCATCTCAACCGCCCAAGCTCCTCATCAACATCCTCGCAACAGCCTCGCCCCCCTCGGGCGTCTCTCCCTCTGGCCCCTCTAGGGCCGGATTTGGGTAATAGAACGCGCAAATCGCGATGATCATGTACACTAGCACGCACAGCACGCCCTCGAGATAATTGCTTTTGCCATCCCTTAAGAAACTCCCGACGACAAGGATCGCGAGGATCAGCATCACGGCGTCGAAGATCTCGAAGTTGAGGTCCATGTGGACATTGAGACCCCACCCGACAATGATGACGAGGGGCGTATTGAAGAGAGCGGTTTGTACAGAGGCGCCGAGGACGTGCGCAAGGGCGAAGTTCATTTGGTTGTCATAGGCTTCGTCGATAGCGGTGAGATGCTCTGTTCTGTGTTAGTGGATGTGGGTGGCTTATCTAAGAGGGAGGGGAGTACGGACCTGCAGCTTTCTCGACCAGGGGAAGGAGGATGAGGCCGACAAAGGCGTCGCTTACATGCCGTTCTTCGACGAGGAAGTGGATTTGCTCGACGAGGAAGATGGCTATGAGGGAGACGCAGGCGATAGCGATTAGCAGGGCCACGATGCACTCAGTAAAGGTGAGCTTGTCCTTGGCAAGATCCTTTTCGCGATCGCGGTCTTTTTGCTCGTCGGCTTCCAAGACTTCGCCGTATAGGCCATCGTGGGTCTTGGTCTGGAAGAAGATAAAGACCATGTATGAGAAGAGGAGGATGACAGCAGTGGCGCGGCTGATCTTGAGAGTTTGGGCGTCGAAGGTTGTTGTCAAGCCAGAGGTGTTGAGATCGCTGCTAGTGACCGCTTTCGAGAACACGGCGGGGGCCACAAGACCCACTGCAACAAGTCAACTCGGCGATTCCTGATTCTAGGTTCACGTGTCTTGGGAATATGCACTTACTTCCAGCGACCAGCATCAATCCGCTGCCAACCTCGCTGACCACTTCATGAAACGTCTGTTCGTCATGCTGCAAGCCTCCAGCGATGAAGCAGGTGCCCAGACAGAGGAGAAGATTGGCAAGAATTGATCCAAGGATAGCAGCTTTGATAACAGGAACGGAGCTTTCTCCCTTCTTGATCAAAACCATGAAGAGCACGATTTCAACAACAGAACCAAGAGTGGTTTCCATGATAACGCCAAGAACCTTAGGGACCTTGCGCGCAAGCTCTTGGCCTGCGAAGCCGATCAAATTAGCGGCAGGGACCATGGCGATATAGTTGAGGATGAAGATGGCGAGATGCCAGTCGGGGCGCGCGAAATGCTATTATCGTCGGTCAATTTTCGCCGTGTCAAAGACTATATGGAGTGCGGACATACCACTGCAATCGCAGCAGGGACGACCGGCCACAGGATGTTGACCGCTTTGGAGACCCGGCTGGTACTCCTGAAGCAAATGCGCAGGAACTTGATGGGGTGGAATCCCCTCCTTCCGCTCTCGCCCTCTGGCTCTATGCCCTTTGTAACTTCGTGTCCGTTGTGGTTGAAGCGGGGGAGAAAGCGGTTGTGGGGAGCGTTGCCCGAGGAGGAGTGTGGAGGGATAGCGGAGGCTTCGCCCTTAGGTTCTTCGCCCACGAACTGTCGGGAGCCGCGAGCCATGGTGCGTAGGTGTGCGAGGGACGCGGTCTAGGATGGGTTTGTAGGATATGCAGGTCGAGAAGAGTTGGATATGTTGTCGTGGAGGTCAGGGCATGAATCTCGGGCGCCAAGAGAGCTGTGAGGTGTTTCAGCTTGCTCCAACGCACTGCTCCCGGGACTATGCAGGGAGGAGGCGCGCAGCAGCGGCTACAGGACGGTGAATGAGGGATAGGTATGCTATGAAACGAGGTTGTTGAGGTGTTGGGGAAGGAATGGAAGGGGCGGCGTGAGGATGCCAGCTACCAGCAAAAGCAACGAACGGGCCTCCGCCAGCAGAAACATGATTCCGGTCGCGATGCAGGGAGTGGTCCAAACGCTGACATGGGCGCCATGCATGCGCCAAGCGTGCCGAGCCGCGGCCGCAGCCACAGATCAGCGCGGATCGAGAGTTGAGGGTGAGGCGAGGCGGTCGGGGTGGTGCAGTCGTGGCATCGTGAGATCGCGGGCACTGGTCCCGTGGTTACCATCCGTCTCGAAATCGCCCTGATGGTGTTGTTGCAAAGCGACGTTTCTATTCCAGGAAGCTGAGAATGAATAGCTTGGTTTGCTTGGTGAATTGACGCTTCCATCGGCCGTCTTCCAAGGCTGTTGGTGTCTTGGTTCTGGTCGTCTCTTCTTGGCATATCTTGGCCGCATTAGCTCTCTCCGCGTCCCTCCTGAAGACACTCCCGTCGGTGACATCAGACGGCTTCGTTCACTGTTGCTCAGGGGCCTCGAGAATTCGGATATGCAGTCATTTGCTATCAGCAACTGTGGTACAAGGCTTTCGTCGCCACGAGCGCATTCCCCCTTTTCGTCGTTGAAGAGCGGTGAGCATGCATCCATCTGGCCCAGCATCGACCATGCTCGCCATGGAGCAACTATAGCCAGATACTAAGTCCAGACTCTTCCCCGCCGATGAAACACTGCAAAGCCTTGCCAATTGCAGCTCCTCGAGGAGATTGAAATGCGAGACTGTGGCATAGTGACTGACGCGGACGTGTGGCTGGCGCCTAGTGAAACTCCAGCCTCCTTGCATCACCCCAACCTCCGCTCGCACGACCATAGTAAAACTGTGTCAGGGCCCTTTCTTTACTTCAATCAGTGCTCCTCACGAATCGCGAGCCGTCGTGGTAAATGTTGCCATCATGGAAAGGAAAAAGGTGGTCGAAAGATGTCATGAAAGAGAGCATGTCCTACTCAATTGGAAATACTCGCTCGGACCGACTGCGCTAATAGAATAAATTTATGGAGAGCAACGCTGTTCGATAGGTTGACGGCCGGCTCCAGAACCACGAACCATGATTATTTCTAGTACCACGTTTATAATAATGAAGGAGGAGGCTGGGGTACAGTAATGACGACATTTCCTAGGTCCCAATCTTCTGGCTCGCTTTCTCCTATATGAAACTTTTTTCCTCTTTCCCCGCTGCCTTCTTTCTTCCTCTCCTCGAACGTCATTTCGTCCAGAAAATATCACGTGACACATTCCGTCATTCGGAACGGTCATTATAGAGAACCCATGTAATGCCGTGTTCATGGACCAAGCGAAGAAATTCGACACTCTCGCGCTCGCCGACTGCAAAAATGTTACCGAATACTTCGGAAAACTAGGCCAAGTCTATCGCAACCTGAACAGCCTAGGCGAAGAAAGTCATGTATCCGAGCTCTGGTTAGTGGTACAGCTCCTGAGAGGACTACGCACAATGCCCAACTATCTTATGTTTCAACCAAATTTTAATCGTCGGCATTCTCCTTTAGGGAACATGATGCCAATGGCGTCGTCAACAGGAACGCAGTCTCGTGGCGGGAGGTCGTAAAACTCGCAGAAGGATGGGAAGTTACTCTCGAGAACCGAAGATACTGGAGAGGGGACACTTTCGCTTTAAGAGCGCAGTCCACACATACGAGGAAACGAAAGCGCGGGCCACAGGAGCCGGAAGTCAGGTGCTCACATTGCCGACGGATGACCTGGCACGACATTGAAAGATGTTGGGAGCTATACCCACGTCTTGAGAAACTCCACGAATGGTTGAACGAGCATTGAGTAAATCCTGCACTGCGCGCCGGTACACTCCACCCTGTTTCGTGGTCTTTTTGTCAACTCAACCACGGAATTTAAATTCGGCCCACTTCGATGTCACCCAGCTACCTTGCCCTTTTGAACAAAGAGAACACCAAACACCACTCTTAAGGCGTTTCGCGGAGCCCCAGACATATCAACTCGGCTCAACTGCCAAGTGCTTCACGTAGCACTCGCACGTCGAGAGGACTCTTAACTTCAATTTCGATAACATTGACAACGAGTACTCTCGACGTGCACGTGATAAGCACGCTTACGCTTACGTCTTTTATAGTCGAGACCTGGGGCGTACGCAGATCGGCGCCCCTAATTTAACAATTCCTTCAAACCCACACGACCGCCCTGCAAAAAGTCACCAGCGTGTCGAAATAGCAATCTCCACGCCCAATAAAACCTAAGTAGCTTAGGGTGCCATCTCACGACCAGATCAGCGACAACTCCTCAACCAGCGGGTTAGACCGGGGCATTAAGATGGTCAGATCGGATCCCAAGTCTTAATGACGTGCCTTCTACGATATCATTCCCCGTATCCAGAGGGTAATGCCGCCGCAGACGCACGAAAGAAGCAGTCCTTTGAAGCAACTCGGAAATGCGTAGAACGACACCAATTCTGACCCTATTACGAGGGCAAAATCGATCGTGTATAGAGAACGGCGCCGAAGAGCTACGAAACGAGAAAGAACGCAAGGTCCGAATCGGGTGCATGACCTGTGACCACACGGCTGTAGGTTACGCGACGACTAGCCCGGATATGGGCGGGCCCTGACAGCGAGCTTGCCCTTGAAAGGTAGCGAGACGAGCTGCTGTCAGATCGGCGAACGTACGAAGGGGCCTTTACCACGCATGCAACAGTGGTAGCCCCGCAGAAGGAGGGCGAGGCGAAACGTCTGGGCTATGGGGACCTCCTCAAAGCGTCCAGGGCCGGTTGGTAGAACCAAGAATAACTGGCGGGTCAAGTCAAGGATGCTCTAATCAGCACGAATGGATGTCACTTCCCAGATGCTGTTTGGACTAGCCTTTCCTAAGAGAGGCTTCAAGTGGACGTTTCCCTCCATGCTGCACCCAAAGACAAGGCAGGAGCGAGCCCTTTGCACTCCGACTCGCTCTCTTTTGGCTCTCGGCCCACGCTCAGTCGACCATCTCTGGTAGACCCCAACTGCCTCCATTCTTCGCCGTTGACCGGACCCATTCTTCCCCATTGAACAGACGCGAACACTACCCCTCACAGGCGGCACACAGCAGCGCAGCAGCGGCGTCACCTGTCAAGTGTATAAAACCACGGTACCGGCCCACTCCCCCTTGTGAGCACACCAGAGCGGGCGGCTCGCCCATGCACGCAGCTCCTCGCTCTTTTATCTTGTCACAACTACCTCACCATACGCATCACACAGCGCAAACCGCATCACGACACTCTCAAAATGTCGAATTTTCCCACCGACCCAACCCAATGGCACTCTCATGGAGCACAATTGAACTATGGCTACACCGCGCCATTGGCTCACAACCAAGTCGTCTTCGGCAACACGCCAAGAGATATCGCTTCTCGTAGCATTGCCCCGGAGGCGGGTCGTGGCGGAGGATCTCCCGCGATAGCCCCCTCCGTCAACAGGCTTGCGCCTAATGGAAGTTGTTCGCCAAGTGAGATACAGCCACGCATCCAGCGCATGAATCCGGAGGAGCTTGACATTGCGTACAGGCAAGAGCGGCAGCGTAGGAGGTTGCTCGACCGGCACCGTCGTCAGAATCTGCGCTCCGAGGGACTACAACGCAGGACCTCGCATGTCCAGCCTTCGGACTCGCAAACAACTACTCTCGCGATTCGCGGTAATGCGAAGGAACAACCTGGTGGCGTCGAACAGAGGCAGGGCCGAACCCTGCACTTACACGGGTCGCTGAGCAACGCTCACATCCCCCACATGTACAATGGCTCTGAGAGCCAAAACAGTTATACTGACGGGCAGAATGTCATTGAGCAGCCACAGTGCCTGAGCTTCCCGGGGCTACGAATAGCCCCGGAGGATGGGGTGTTCTCCGGCACGCAAGGGAACGCTTCGAGGCCAAATATGCCCACGAGCGCTCTGGAAGCCTCCGATCAGCTATGCTCCCCGAGTTCGGAACCTGCAACACACACTGATAAGAATTGGGCTCCCAGCTCGTCGAATCCAGTTCGCGCATCTCGCTGCTACTCTGAAGGGCAGCATGATCTCGCCTCGCTCTCATTCCCACAAGATTCTCGAACCCAGACCTCGCATTCCCAACGCCCTACCTCCCATCAGGCCTACAGCAGCGTGCACGACGGGGCCCAGGGAGCCCCCTACAACCTACTGAGCCCTCCACCCCAGCCCCAACAAAGGCAGCCTAGCTACCCGGGCAACCACTACCAAGTCGAAGACCAGCAAACTGACTTCGACGCTACGCAGAGCTTCTCACCTCCCGCTACCTTCGGGTCGCAGCACCGCTCCCCATCCGCCCAATGGCCCCAGGAGACGCGGTCGCCCTACCCAGACATGGACATGCAGAACCTCGACCCCAGCCTCAGGGACAACGGACCGCACCCCTTCGATTCCCCCATGGACACCATGCCCACCGGGTCGAACTTCCATCACGGCACCTTCGCCGGCTTCGGCACACAGCGCCCACGCCCCATGCCACAGCCACAGGAAAGGCAGCTCACCCGGCCCCCGGGTCCCGTGCCTATTTTCCCAACCCTCGTCCCGCTGCTCACGGCGAGGACACCCAGGCATCCCAACCCTTTTCCGTTCTACCTCGTCGGGCGACACAGAGCGCCGGGGTATCCAACTGTCTCCATCCCCAACCTCAACCCCAACAACCCCTTCGCGCAGAACACGGAGGGTCAGGGGCAAAGAGGAGCAGAGGCGGGCCCTAACTCTGCCGGTTTCTACAGCCCCCAGGCCCAGAATACGGGGCCGCATGCTCAAAGAGAAGCCGGCGCGCAGGCCGCTCCTGAAGCTTTATACAGCTCCTACGCCCAGAACACGGAAGCTCATGCTCAAAGAGAAGCGGAGGCGTTCTACAACCCGTACGCTGCCCAGAACACTGACGGTCAGGGGCAACGAGAAGCGGAGGCTAGGCCCAGCGCCCCGGCTCCCTTCGACCCCTATACGCAGCACCCGCAACGAGAAGCGCAGGCGCAGACAGCTCCCGAAGCGTTCTACCACGTCGATGCCCAGCGCGCGCAAAGCGAAGCGCAGGCGCAGGCGCAGTCTGAAGCTCTCTTCAACAAACTCCTCGACGACATTGCCGCTCCTGCTCAAAACGACGCGGAGGCAGGATCGCAGGCGCCTCTTGACGGTTTCTACGGAACCTACCCCGAGAACGCGGATGCTGATGCGCAAAGAGAAGCGGAGGCGATATTGCAGGGGGCGCTTGGCCAGTTCAACGGCCACCAGGGTGCGGAAGCGTCGATGCAGACAAACCCGGCCCCCGCCCCGGCCCCGGCAACTGATGCTGCTAGCGAGGGCTCGTTCAACGACTCTGCGTACGGGCGGAGCTTGCAAGCGAGTAATTCGAATTCGACGTGGGAGAATGACCCGTTTTTTCTCGACGTGGGTTCGGGCCAAGAGCAAGAGGGGGATGAATTCCTGCTGCTGCAGCAGGGGATGCAGACGCCAGATGCCATGGAGGAGCGGCCGGCTGGTGGGCTAGAGAGGATGGATTTTTAATCATGGTGGATGCAGCTCCCGAAGTAAGTTCTCAAAGTAGAACTATGCGTGCGCGGGCTGGAATTCTTGGTGGGGTTTATGCGAATTGTTTATGCGACTGCGTTGTTATTGTTGGGGGTTGGCTGCTGCCCCAAGAGGAGCTCTACCTTCAATCCACTGCTCTCTGGCGCGCTTTGGGGTGCGGAGGTGCGTGGATTGCCGCGTATCGAGCTGCTCTACAAACTATCAAAAAGAAAGGCGGGATAGATGTACATACACACTCGTTTGCGGCTGCTTGGATCCCCCAGCACCAGTAGTCTTGATATAGTAATAATATGACATCTAGTCCTAGCAGTGGCGTCTAGCTCCTCGAGCACAAGAGCAGTGGTGTGTCTATATGCCCACACTAATAGCGTGGTACTACAGTGTAAAGAGCCTAATCGCTATCCCGAGCGCAAAGCGCAGAAGGAGCCTAAGAACGCGAAAAGAATGCGGATCACCTAAACTACCAAAGAACAAAAAGATCGTGGCCACCCCAGCGTCTCGAACCCGCTCCTCCCCCTGTTATCTCAATGCTATGTGCCAAAGAAAAAAAAATTTAAAAAAAAGGGCAAAAGGAAAGGGTCCGAAGACGTAAATACAGTACTCGAACATTGACTGTTGTACAATGTCGTGGCAGCAAACTTTCCTGAGGAACCGAAGGAATAGGCCGGTATATATGGGTTACGTGAGGCGCGGAGCTTTGTGGAAAGAGTGGGGCGGGCGGGTGGGAGAGGGTTGCCTGGGTGATGGGGTGGGAGGGGGACGAGGACCTCACTTGAGAGGGGGGGTAAGTTTATGGGGTGTGGGGGAGGTAAAGAGGGTCTTCTTTCTGGGGCAACTGGATGGATGCGAGAGTTTATTTCTCGCTCTATTTACGATTTCTGCCAACGCTCATTGGCCGCGGAATGGGATTTCTCTTTTTTTCTCTCATTCGTACGAACGCTGAGTACGACTAGGGAAAGATGTACCACGTCCGTATATCAGCACCATTTCTTCACACAGCTCGACGACGAAGACCCTTATCCCAAGCGGTCTACAGTGGATGGGATTAAGGTAGCAATAAGTCCGAAGCTTGAGACTCGTGCCTGTCGACGCTCACACTGCATCATGATTCGCCTCAGGCCACAGACAAGGCCACACTAATCCAGTGCTAGGACCTCGCTGTACGATAAATACGAGTGCGGGCTAGCGTATTCCCAGATGGAGGGAGCGCTCGGGAGCGCTCGGGAGCTAGCCTGCAGCGGATCATGTCTCGGCGAACGCTTAAGTTGATGTCCTTCCTACCTTTCTGCCATAGCTACGAGGATACAGATGTGAAGCTATTGCAGACAAGGAGCAGTTGAGAGCTCAAATGTTCGGATTTGATGCTACAATAGACATTAGCGGAATGAAGTGCAATACGACAATGCCCTTCTCTGGCTTACGTATCCTTGAGATCTGTTTGTGGAGTTCCGCTTCGAAGAATCTTCGTTTTCAGTGACACATTGCCAATCCGGTTGATGAAAGCCTCCCACCGCGGGCCAAGATCAAATGAGTCACTCTGGATAAGATCGTACAATCGTCGTGTAGGAGTCGAAATCTCAGGCGTCCCATTGGCTGCAAATTCTCGCTCTTCGCTCCTCGCCCTTCGGCCTCAGGCGCGTGCCGAATCATGTGCGAGGACAGCTAGGCGTCCAATCGCCAGATTGCCCCATGCAGCTTCAATTTTCTCCGATACTACGCTGTCATCCCCATTGCCACGCCTCAGCATCAGTCACAGCACTCATTGAGAAGTCATCGCGAGATTCGAAGTTGTTCGCGTTCCATCGTCCTGCTTTTATGCCTTGTTCGTCGTACAACTCCCCGTCGGATATCGGCTTGCAAGGTTCCTTTTGCGGCTAGTCGATGATGGAGTCATCCCCGAGGCTGTTCGCTAGCTCCGATCCCACCCTTAAGTCCACCTCACGGGAATAACATGCAGCACTATCAGCTCGCCCAGTATTTATAATACACCATGGCTGCCGCTGCTGAGCTCCTCACACTACGACAACTCCCCTCTACGCCTCTACGCCATCGCAATGGCTACAAACCCCCTTGACGCGCCGGCTCTGCCACTGGAAAGCGCGACTGCGCGATCCTCTATCGACAACTCCTCACGAAACGGACTGGGCGCCGAGCTCTCGAAGAGCAAGGACGACATCGAAATGCCGGAAGATGTGGATCTAGAAAAAGCGGACGCGCAACAACCAATACCCGCTGTGCCTCAAGACGGCCAGACGAGGACCGATCTCGTCGACTTCGACGGCCCCAACGACCCTGCAAACCCCAAGAACTGGACCAAGCGGCGAAAATGGGGCGTGACACTGTCAATGGCATCGCTAGTCTTCACAGTGACCTTCTCCAGCTCCATCTTCAGCGTTGCGATTGGCGTTGTGGCCGAGGAGTACCATGTCAGCGAGATCGTCGCGACGCTGGGTGTGACATTATTCGTACTGGTGAGTACGTCCCTCACATGACTCATCTATAGTAGCTGATTATCATTTAGGGCTTCGTCTTTGGCCCCATCATGTTCGGCCCCATGTCCGAGGTCTTCGGCCGCCGCATCCCCCTCTTCTCTGGCTACATCGTCTTCGCCATCTTCCAAATCCCCGTCGCCGTGGCGCAGAATATCGAAACCGTCATGCTGGGGCGCTTCCTGGGCGGCTTTTTTGCCTCTGCGCCGCTTGCCGTTGTAGGAGGAGGGTTGGCCGATATGTGGGACCCCATCGATCGGGCCTACGCTATATGCGTCTTCGCAGCGGGTGGATTCGCTGGACCCGTCGTGGGACCACCTGTCGGCGGTTTCATCACTCAGTCTTATCTTGGCTGGCGATGGACTTCCTGGATCACCCTCATTATGGCGGCGCTGTTCGGAACGATTGCGCTTTTCATGATACCCGAGACATCAGCACCGAGGATCTTGCAAACCAAGGCCAGGAGGCTGCGGTTTGAGACGCAGAACTGGGCGCTGCACGCGAAGGCTGACGAGAACCGGATCGATGCGAGGCAGATCATGACGGTGTATCTGATCCGACCATTCAAGATGTTCTTCCAAGAGCCAATTCTAGCTCTCATTACAGCATATATGAGCTTCATCTACGGTATCCTCTATCTGCTGTTCGAGGCCGTAAGTACACCCCTTCACGACTGTATCATCACCAGCACTCATCCTAACCGCAATTCCAGTACCCCGTCAGCTTCCGCGAACAACGCGGCTGGTCTCTCGGCGTTTCCTCCCTCCCCTTCGTCGCCTTCATCGTCGGCATCGCCATGGGCTCCGGCCTAATCGCCTACTCCACCGCGACCAACTTCACGCGCGCCTTCGTCAAGCACGGCCGCACCATCCCCGAAGAGCGCCTGCCGCCCATGATCATCGGCGCCGTCATCCTGCCCATCGGCATGTTCTGGTTCGCGTGGACCAGCAACCCCAGCATCTCCTGGGTGCCGTCCGTCTTCGCCACCGCCTTCATCGGCATGGGCTGCCTCGTTACTTTCTGGCAGGGCATGTCGTACATCATCGATTGCTACGGGTTCTACTCGAATAGCGCGATTGCAATTAATACGGTGTTGAGGAGTATCGCGGGTGCGGGGTTCCCGCTGTTTGCAACGCCGATGTACCATAAGTTGGGCGTGGATTGGGCGATGAGTTTGCTCGCGTTTTTGTGTGTTGCGTTTATTCCGGTGCCGGTGTTGTTCTATGTGTATGGGGCGAAGATTCGGGGGATGAGTCGGTTTACGCCGACTGGGTAAAGACATGGTAGGTTTGAGGGTTGAGTAATGGTTTGGGTGTGTTTTTTCAGCGTTTTATAAAGCATGGGTAGAGTTTTGCATCTAGAAAAGTGTTTCTTGTTTCATTGTTTTCAGTTAATATCGATGCACCTAATTCCTCGAAACGAAGCTCGAACTGTGCTAGTTCTTATCATCGATCTTGATTGCCCTCGCAAGCCGCAGCAAACGCGAAGCTGGTTCTGCTCGATCGCAAAGAGCTCTCTCGTTCTCATATCAGTCTCCCTTCAGACCTGCAGAAACCTAGATCGAAGTTCCGGACACAGCACAACCACCAGAAACTTCCAGAGTCGCGTTTTTAATGCACAAGTGTGCACCTGCACCCTCTTTGATATCGAGATGTCATCTTTGCCCAACCGTTCGAAACGGAGCCGTCCTTTGCCTCGTGGCTCCTAAAGTGCTCGCAGCCTGTCGTATCTCAACAACATGCCATCAACCCTGCAGGCCCAAAGCGCCCATCACAGCGCCTCCAGCCCTCGTTCTCGTAGGCCTCGTCGACATGCGGAGCAATTCCTCGCCCCGCCGCCCGCGATCTGCTCGCTCCGCAATACAAGGGTCTCGCATCCCTCAAATCGCAACAAAAATGGACTGAATATTCTGTTCTGAGGCGTCTGGTGGGAGCACCCCTTGCGAGTCGGTAGCATGGCACCGCGAAGCTATACAGTCGCTTGTTTTCGGGCACTGGGATGGTTATGTGCGTCTTCGAAGCTAATTAATCAGGTTCGACTGCTGGCTTTGGCTAGCTGTCTGCTGCACCTGACCGCGGGGCAGTCTCAGCCTTAGTGGTACAATCTCGAGGTCAGTTACGAGCTCTGGAAATAGAGTGAAACGCACAACCTCAACTCCCAAAGGCGCCGCAAGGCGGCAATCTGCAAAATGACGCACTGCGAGCCCGCTCGCCAACGGAGGGGGGCGGGCGTCAGTGTAGCCGTTGTCAACCGGGATCCAGCTCCTCGCTTTGTAGCCAGAGTCCCGAGCGACTCACGTGCCCTGGCCCCGGATAGATTTCGACGAGCTATATAAACTCCTCCTCGGGTTCGAGTCGATTCCTCTCCAGCAATAGGGCGGGGCGGGGCGGTAGTTGATCAACTTCGAGACACCTAGTCCCATCATGGGACTGGTGATCTTGCGGTGGATCAACAACAGGAAGCTTGTTCGCAAATGGTTGTGGAGGCGTTCAACAGAGGGATGCTGTCACGACTATGGCGGAGTGAAGCAACTGTCTAGACGAGGTCGCCAATGGTTGTGTTGGGGGGCGGGAGGGTGTGCAACAGTTGAAGACGACGACGTTATGGGTGTAGCGCGGAATGTTCACGATGAAGAGCACTATATCTACCTAACGGTGCGAGTCCGCGCTAGATGCGTAACAGCGGAACCTAGGCACCAAGATGGGCGCTATGACTACACGTAGAACGCGCTCAGCAGCTTTGGTAGGATGCAGTGGTCTTCATCGCCGAAGAATTAGATCTACACACCCAAGGCCCACCAGCCATTACAGGCTGGATCTCAGGATTTTGCAGCCATGGCCTCGTTGCCTTCTCGTTTTTGCTCCTCCCCCCCTCCTCCGCCACTCCGCCCATGACGCTCTTGATTGGCGTCTTTTGCACACCCGCCCATCCGCCAGCCAGATCGCCTCTTCCACTCCCATGAACCTGTGATGTGTCGGATTTTGCACACCACGCAGCCATCACTCTCCCACTCATCCCAGTTTGCCCTCCCCCCTCGATCCACTCGTCCATGAGGAAAAGCCAACTCGAGCCTGAGGGGGGAGGGGTTTATATACCCCCTCGAAATCCGTTTGAGGCTAGAAGTTAGAACACGTGCGAATCACGCCGGGCTCCTCCCACAAAGCGTGGAACCGGGTAGAAACTGCTTGGCGGACACTCTATCGCGGTGGCTGGGCCAGCTGCCGACGGCTACCCAAGCCGGCGCTTCCAATCACGAGAGGAATCGCGGTGGCCACTGCTCGCAGAATGCTCCACATCTCCGCCTTCGAAGTCCGATTCTCGCGCCCAGTACCTATCTAGAGTTGTCGACCTCGTACGTCAAACCCGGGCCCGCTTGGCGCTTGTATTGCCGCTTTTATGGATCCAGTGCCTTCTTTCCTCTCCTTCACTGACGCCCAGTTCCTCCCATCACAGCCCGTAATCCACCTCGAGGGCGTGTAACAAGGCCATTCCTGCCTGCAAGCGGATAGCGAAGATACCGGCCGCGAACGCGCGTTAGTCGCGTGGTTACCGGATCATCGGTCTAGTCTTAATCCCACAACGGCCGGAAACCGCGGCGCGGGAAGTGGGTTGGCGAGCGTCTCTACGGGCTTGTCGCTATACATCGGCACCAAGAGGGTGGGATTGGCGCACATGGCTGCTCTAACTGGCGCACTGCAAGGCGCGTCTTTGCTGATACCGTTCGGGGTTATAGGCACGCAATCCGAGCAGGCCGTCTACGACGAGTCAGCAGAGCACGAGATTAGGGGTTCCAAACCGACGTGTTTGCACCGACGGATAAGGGTTGGAGGTGTTGGGATAAGCGGCTCGGGCGCGCAGGAGTAATGGAGGCACATTGGGGTCTGGGGCGTGACGGACGGACGTGCGTTGTAGGAGGCGCTGCTGTTCTGCGTCCTGCGCGTTTTGGCATGAGGTTTCGCCGTAGTTGGGGGCGGTGCGGACGATTGACAGTCCTGCCCCGCCATAAGTCCCTTCAGTGATTCTCAAGCCCAAAAGTGTCCAGATGGTAGTTACTGAGCTCTGTAGGAACATGATGGCCTCGTATGACTTCTCCGTGTAACTGTCGCGTGGGTACAGCACTGCTGTAGCACGTGAGCCAATAAAACTCCCCTCCCTCTGGGGCCATGCTTTGGGGTAGTAGTCCCCAGAGTAAAGCACCTGACCTCACGTGTCCTTGGCCCGAGCGCCTCTTGGACAATTTCCACGAACTATATAACCACCGTCCCTGGGACTCTAGTCAAGTTCTTTCATGGACACAGTGGTTCGGGGGGATGGATCAAGCATGATGCCCAGGAACAACTCATGTCTGTTGGAGCAACAGGCATGACGACTCGTGCTGATGGTCGCGCTGAGTGCGCTGGACGGAGCAAAATCCACCAGCGGAAGAACCTCATGGGTGGGGGTGTAGTCTTCATTGTACGGCGATGAAGAGCACTACGTCTTACCAAAGGTGCAGAGTGAGCGCTAGGGGCGGTAATGGGGCATAGCTTCTTGTGAGAGCTCCACTAATCTTCGACTTCTATCTTTATGTATCTATAGGCCAATTTAAGGACCAGATTGATCTTAAGAGCGCCAAATATGCGCGTTAAAATGGGGTACCAAGACTTTTCGTCTTTCCTCGATTCTACGATTTCTCACCCCTCCTAGAAGTCGGCGGGATATAGACTCTTGAGGCTCTCCCCCCCGCCAGCTACAAGTCCCTTCGGTGATTCTGAAGCCCAATAGTATCTTAAGCGCGTTTAGTGAGCTCTCTAGAAACGTGACATCTCGTATGACTCCTGTGCGTGGTTAGAGCGTTGGTAACACGGCTATAGCACGTGAGCTACTCAATCTTGGAAGTTCCGCAGCTCAACGCTTGGTAGTACTAGTCTCGGTAGTAAAGCACCTGACCTCACGTGCCCCAGCCCTACATAGATTTCTACGAACTATAAAACCACCGCCCCTCAGACTCGAATCGACTTCTCTCATGGGCAAGGCGGTTAGGGGGTGGATTAAGTATGTGGCCGCACAACAGCTCATGGCTGTCGGTGGGCTGGGCGGAGCAAACAAGGAGAAGTACCAGTCGATGAGTGGGCGCAGCAAACTGGAAGAGGAAAGGTTACAATGGGTGGAGTTGTGGAGGGATGAGCAAAATCGGAGGGGCACTCCCATCATGCGGTGCTTCTGGTTGGTCCTTTCAAATGTACGACGATGAAGAGCACTATATCCTCTTGGAGGTACGGAGTACACGCTAGGAAGAGCAGTGAGGTGCAGCTGCCTCTAGAGATTTGGTAGATCAAATCTCTTTCAGGATAGGACTCATCGGTTCAAAAGTACTCACTGAAACGAAGTACTGGCACCTTAAAGGCCCTTCCGGTGGCAGGTTCCTCTGTTCCTTCGAAGGCTCCTCAATATATGAATCAAAATGGCTAAGCGGAGGCTATGCAGAGAAGGAGCAGGAGGTCACGTTTGAGAGAGCCCAGTAATGCTACATCGGGTGTCGCTGACCTTCAAACCAGTGAGGGACTGGTATCGGGCTGCCTGCGGATGCTTCAAAGAAATAATTGGCGTCAGTTTCATATCAATGTAACAAGAACATGAGGTTTGGCAATCAATCTGAGTGTGCAGGTCTAAGTCTCTTGAACTTGATGCAGTTTGCAAGTCAAGTATCAGATTCATGAAAAGGTAAGATGCAGAACAGCAGTACGCTGCGCTCCACCACTACTCCTAGCGCACACTCCGCGCCGTTAAGAGGATATAGTGCTCTTCATCGTGAGCCTTTGAATCTACACACCCACCACCCATTGCTGGATCGAATCCGGTACTTTGCAAAACCCCCCACCACCACTCCACCCATGGCCTCTTCTACTCCTGAAGTTGCTTCGCCGAGCCTACTCTATCTATGGAGGAAAGAAATCTACAGGAACCTGAGGGGGTGCGGTTTTATAGTTCGTAGAAAGCGGTTTGGGGCTAGGGCACATGTACTCAGGTGTTTTGTTGTCAGTGCTACTGCTACAAAGCGTGGATTGGTGGAAGGTCGACTAGAGCGTGTAGGCGGTCCGGCGGTTTAGCGCGGATGAGGAACTATAGGGAAGATAGATAGAATTAGAACCGAAGCCGAGAATTGCGTGGTTCACGTGCAACGGCCTTGCAGGCCCTTGCACAGAAGCCGCGTGGAGAAGGGCTACGAAGAGCTCGCGTTTTTGGAGAGCACAAGTCCTACAAAGACGCTGCACGTGACCTTCCCACCTCCCTCCTCCTCGAACCTCCAGATGCGCTCAGGCACGACGTTTCCACGTGACTGTCATTTTGGCCATCCTTTCGCGACTATAAAAACTACCCTCGAACACGCTCAAGCTCATTTCTCTCTTCCATGGATGAGGCGATCTTGCGGATGGATCAACTCAGAGCGCTTCAGAAAGCTATGGGCTCGGAGTTGGCTGCGTGTAGCAACACCGATATCATCGACGCCCATGGTCGTGCGGTGTGTACAACACTGGCGATGAGAATGTGGAATGGTGTGTGGAGGACGCAGCAAACCGGAAACGCAAGCACGCCATGTTTGGAGGATCAAAGTGTCACTGGACATGGTGGGGAGGTTGTGATTGCTTTGCAAAAAACAGAAGAGCTGTGGACTGCAAATGCGCGGAAGTACAAATTGATGGTTGGTGGGTGTGGAGTACGCAGCTTGATGGCGGCCACTAAGTTCTACTACAGATGCGGAGTAGGGTCCAGGACCAGTAGTGCAGTGTCTTGGCCTGAGGGAGTGTTGATACGCCAGGTCAAGCGGCGCTCCTTGGGTAATTTAGTGGAGGCTTGTGGTGGTGAGCATCATTGTTCTACAGATAATGCACCCGAAAACAATCGAACACTCCATAAACGGACATTGGTAGCTTAGTTGAAAACTCCGCTCCCACTCCGATCATGAGGTGTTTACGTTGCTGCTGTTGCACCACAGACGCCCAATCCATGTACAGAGGGTATCCAGCTAATTGAAGATATATAAATCTTCTCCATGAACCTTAAAAGCAAGATAGAAAGCGGGGGATCGAAGTTTTATACCCTTGTGTTTGCAAGATTTGGGAGGCTTAGTAAGGAGCACGTGATTTTGAAGCATGAGTGGCTCTCGGGCCACCCAAGCGTTTATGAGTTATCCCCACCTCTCAAGTCTCACGAAATCAAAATAATCAACCCATCTAGCTATTGTTCTTCTCTATAACCAAGACCTACTTCGAGGAGAAAGAGAGATTGCCCCTCCAAGCGCTTGCAATTACCCTCAATCAGGAGCTAAAACATGGCAGTGGGTCATCGCATGAGAAAACCCTTTTTTCCATCACAATAGGTTGATTCAACAGAAGCGCAATTAGACTGCGAGATTAGAGCAGTTTAGTACTACCTTCGTAAACGAATCTCGTATTTCGGATTACCACTTGCCGATTTCGAGATAGTGGTGTCCGATCGTTTAGCCTAATTCAGAAACTCGTATTCCTGAGCTAAATTCAACCACATCAACAGCAATGACCGCTTCAGTTCCCATGGAGCCTCAACAAAGTGTTTTCAGCACCCTCCCACTGTCAAAAGAGCGAGCAGAGATCAGACAACTGCTCCTCCAGCCGCCGTCCGATGATGCAGCCAACGCGGACCGCATCATTTGTTTCTTGAGACGCCTCTCCCTAGAAGACGCTGCTGAGTACGTTGCGCTCTCCTACGTATGGGGTCCGCCCGACTCTCAAACTAGGAGCGTCACCCTCAATGGCCAGCCCTTCCCAGTAACTGAGAACCTGCACGACGCCCTGCTCCACCTCCGTAAGGCAAACGACAGGCGCGACCTCTGGATCGACGCAATCTGCATCAACCAGTCCGATGCGGAAGAAAAGACATCTCAAGTGCAGCTCATGCGCCACATCTACAGAAAAGCGTCAGCAGTCATCATCTGGCTCGGTCCCTCGACCCCCGCAACCGACACCGCCTTGGAATGGATTGACAAAATCGGCGGCGCATTGCTAGATATCGGACTATGGGAACTCGGCCAAGACGAGCTTCGAGGGTGGGACGGCGTCGACTGCTCCACCGAACTCGACCCTAGAATAGCCGAAGTAAAACGCGAGGTGGCTGGCTGGATGCAGACGTTTAGGCAGTGGCTCCAAGAAGGCAGATACGTCTTCGCCGTTCTTTTCCCCACAGATCTCAAGCAGCGCGCATGGTTCACGCGCGCCTGGTGCCTGCAAGAGCTCGCCAACGCGTGCGTGGCCATCTTGCGCTGCGGGGAGCGAGAAGTTGAGTATACCAGACTTTGGGCGACGATGTATTTCTGCAACATCTTTAGTACGTGGGCTGCGCGGCATCTGCGCACTGGCAATCAAGCGATAGATGTGCGCAGTGCGCGGATTCTCGAGGATGCGGTGGATATGCCGACGGTATCGATCGGGTTGAGGAGGAAGAGGTTGAAAGACCCCACGCACCCGGAACTCAGGCTGAAGAACCTCCTGGTGCGGGTCAATACGGTGAAAATGTTCGATTCGAAGGGAACGCAGATTAGGGCTACGTATCCGAAAGAAAGGGTGTACGCGCTGTTGGGTATTGCGAATGAGTTGGTGGCGCAGGATATCGTGCCGGATTATAGCGAGGCGTATTCAGTTGAGGAGGCGTATGTTGACACTGCGAAGGCGTTGCTGAGGCATGGAAACATAGACATTCTCGCGCTGTGTAGGAAGAGGAAGGAGTTCCAAGGGCTCCCGTCGTGGGTCCCGGATTGGACGGCGGACAATCGGGAGCCGTCGGGCGGGAGTTCGGAAAAGAAGTGGTTTAGCGCTGGTAGAGTGAGTGGGAGGGTATCAGTGCAGCCAGAGCTGAGGTTTGAAGGTGATAGGCTTGAGCTTAGGGGGAGCTTTGTGGATGTAATTGCTGACCTCGGCGCTACATGGTCCCGTGGTATAGCGGAACCGTTCGACTACGACGCCGCCGGCAAAGTGTTCAACGACATTGCAAACTTCCTCTCTCGGAGCTCGAGGTACGATGAGGCTCAACAGGCGGAAGCCCTTGGCGTATCCCAATCGGCGACCTAGAATCTGGAGGTGTGGTGAACTGGCCTCAAAGAGCCACCTCAACGGCCAAGGACGGATACGATGCTATACGACAAGCCGTTAATGATCCTGCACTACGAGGACGTGATCATGGTTCATCTCATGCAGCCTTTCTCGCGTATATGGGGCGCATGGAGAGGATATATGATAGTCGGCCGTTTCTTTCAAAGAAGGGGTATGTTGGACTTTGTCCTGTGGACGCGGACAAGGAGGATGTGATTGTTGTGATACTGAGCGCGCAGGTACCGTTCGTAGTTAGGAAGCGGGAAGATAGGGCGTGGCGGTTGGTGGGAGAGGCCCATGTTTTTGGGATTATGGATGGGGAGTGGATGACGGAAGACCAGGTGGTTGAGGGGATCGTACTGCGATAAAGCTGGAGGTGAAGCAGTACTAGAAATCATGAGGTGCTTGTTTGAGAGTGTAGAAGTACCTATGAGCGAGACACGTGCTTGACAATCCTAATTTTCGGTGTTTCGTTTTGAAGTGACTTCCTTCAGCTTCCCTGCCTCAACAAATTGTAGACTGTGCTCCACAACACCAATCGCGACGAATCTCCAAATTCCACAAAACTCACCAAATTCTCATCACAATTGCAGCCATGGAGGCAGAGCAAGGCCAATTCGTCCAAACTACATACGTCAAGGAGGAGAAGGCCGCCGCGGCCGCGAAACTCGCGCGGGCACGCAAGGCGCTGCTGAGGAACCCCAAGGTCAAGCAGAGAGCGCGGAGGCACCTCGTAGACCTCCAAGCTCCTCCAAGAGCAGTCGGTTACTGGCCAAAGGTATCCCACGCAGTCCGCTTAGCATTCCTTTTTACGTCTTGTTGACCTTTCAGTGGACACCAGTGCTCCCTCCCATTCCCTCAACCGCCGCCGACTTGGACTTCAAAGATGACGGAGTGGTCAGCGTAAGTTGCACGTATGATCCTATATTCAGTATACGCCTAGCTAATTAAATTGACTAGAGAGTTCCGGCGAACAAGGGCATGAGTATCGTGGGCTCGGTTTGGCGGTACTGGCAGCTATGATAAAGATGCGAGGAACTATGCCGGGTTGCGAGATTCTGATAGAAATTTTGAGTGGATGGACGGTAGGTTGAGAGGGTCCTGAAGGGCGACTGGTGGAAAGTTAATGATTGAACGAGGGTATGAGTATCATGGATTCAGTGTGAGCGTTTTAACAGCTGTGATATCAGTGCGCGTGACTACAGGGGGTTGGAAGATTCGAAGGGAAGTTCTGAGCGGATGGGTTATAGATTTAGAAGGCTTCATAAAAGACAGCCAGGAGGGCGACGGTATTGGCCTGCTATCGGCTGGTGCACCCTTAATTGACATTGACAATATGATGTCCGCTTCAGTGTGATGTCACGGGACCCACTAGTATCCACAAACGTCCCTGAACTTCGCTTCCCTGCGCTTTGGTAGACATCTACAGCTTCTAACAACAACGGCCGCTTTCCAGAACACTCAACCTTCTGTCATTACACGCCGCGACAGTTATGGAGGCTCCTCCTGCGGTCCCTATTCGAATGTCGAAGCATCGCACAATCGTGCCATCGCCATTGTCAAACCCGCCCCTCCTAGCCAGCGACCTGCCGACTCCAACACCCGCTCCACCGCCCTTGATGCGCGGACCCAAGATGGGCCGCGTGTTCTTGGGCATCAACAATCTTCTGGAGAGCCTGCCGGAGGACGTTGCCCGCGCCGTCCTCTCCAACTTCCGGCACGGCGTACCAACTCCTCTTGGAATTCTACCAGATGACATCAATCAGCAGTGTAAGGAGGTGGTTGAAGCAACTCAGCAGCTGCTTCTTTCTTTGCCTCTCAGTAGGGCCATGGGCATCGCCAACGATTGGTTTGCTCAATACGGGGGAGACCCAGACGACGAAGACGAGAGCTATGAGAGCAATGATGAAGATAATGATATTCCTGCACGGCCACCCACTTCCTTCGCACGGCGTGATAGCCACCAAAACTCTCTGCAAGCTCCACTCTCTCGAGGCCCGTCCCCGGCCCCGCGCACTCACAGCGCACTCAGCGCTCTTCCAACACAACACGACGTCGCAAACGGGAAGACTCGCCCGCAGCCTCACTTTTCCCCCGATAGGAAACATATGAGCATTCGTAGCGGTAGAAAGAGTGTCCTCACCCTCAGCACTACCCAGAACACGTCGCCGAAAAGGAAAGCACCCGCACACTCCAGAGATGAACGACTGCCTACCCGTCCCCGTCTTGCAGGTTCGGAGAGTGCGCCGCGAGCTCTCACGGCGGCGGGGCGCGATCAAGCACCCACGCGTCCCCACAAGCCAGCACGTCGTAGCTTAGGAGCCGGAAGTGCAGGGCCAGCTTCTAGGTCTTCTGCTAGGTCGTCCTCCGCTCTCGGCGATTCCAGCCCACCAAGCGAAGAAGAAGTGAGGGCTTGTCAGAAGCTTCGAGCGACGTTCGCGGCGGTGACGACGCCTGAGAACGAGACAGAAGAAGCAGGACAGAGCGGCGGTTCTAGTGGTAGAACTTCTGGATACTAGTGAGCACTAATTGTGGCTTGAAGCATGGAGGAAGTAGTAAGTGATATACTTGCTACGCTTTGTTTTTATCGAACGCTAATCAGGTTGTATAGTTGGTTCCAGTGGACGAGGCATTCGATATTGTGGGGTCCGCATGACTGCTCTGACAGCCATGATAATAATGTAAGGGACGATTGAGCGAATGAAAGTTGCAGGGAGAACTCTGGATGGATAGCTTGCAGATTTAGAGGCTCTCTCTCCGAACAGGTTGGAGGGCACTAATTTGAAGTGGATGGACAGGAAGCTGAAGTGCAGATGAGATTTCTGCTACTTCGCCAAAACACGACACAGAACACACTGATTCAGCGGATTCAGTTTGCATTAGCCGTAGCTAGAGAAATTAACATTCATTATTCCAAGTGGTGCCTTAGAAGAGCTGATATACGCGCAGTAGAAGCCAAAAAACCAAACAAACGCCCGTGATACCCACCCCTACCTCCCCTTCTTCCTCTCCTTAATCGCCTTCTCCAGTATCTTATAAATATCCCTGTGCCCCCCCTTCTTCGCCAAATTCAACGGCGTCGCCCCCTGAATCATCCCACTCCCAAAAAACCCCCCCACAATCCGCCTCGTCGGATCCGCCCCCTTACGGATCAAATACTTCACTACCTCGGGATGTCCCGCAATCGCCGCGCAATGAATCGGCCGCCAATCCCCCGTCAGAAACGACTTCCCCTCATCCGCCCCCATCCCGTTCTCACACAGCACCTGTATCACCTTCAGATGCCCATTACTCGCCGCATCAATACTCGGCGTGAACCCCCCAGTCGTTGTCACCCTATAGCTCGCGCCGTGGTTAATCAGCACCTCGACGACTAAATGATGCCCCTTCGTCGCCGCAATATGCAGCGGCGTGAACCCGCCCCCATCCACCAGCCGATGATTCGCGCCCTTATCCAGCAGCAGATTCGCGACCCCATGGTGCCCGAACTGCGCGGCGATGTGCAGCGCCGTCATGAGCCTGAACTGCCCCTTGTGGCACTCGTCGATCGCCCCGTCGTAGTACCCGTTCTGCAAGAGGTAGCGCACGACGTCCTCGTGGCCGTTTTTCGCCGCGTTCAGCAGCGGGCTGGTGAACAGCCCGCGGCGGTGATTGGCGCCGCGCGCGAGCAGGATCTTGACGACGTCGACGTGGCCCTGCGCGGCGGCCGCGGCGAGGGGCGTCATGAACTGGTTGTTTTCGTGGTCGATGGTTTTCATGGGCACGCCGTGGTCGAGCAGGATGCGCAGGGCGGCGGCTTGGCCGTTGGTGGCGGCGAAGAAGACGGCGTGCACGCCCGTGCTGTGGATCAGGTCGGGGCGGCAGCCCAGGTCGAGGAGGATCTTCAGCATCTCGATGTTGCCCTCGCCCGAGGTGCGGGTGAGGGGGTCGCGGCCGTCTTCGAGCTTGGCGTCCAGGTCGGCGCCGAAGCCGATGAGGAGTTTGGCGATGGAGTTGCGGGAGGGGAGGGAGGACCATTTCGGGTGCAGGGTCCACATTAGGGGCATGCAGCCGCGGTAGTCGGTGGCGGTTTCCTTGAAGGAGGGGTTGTTGGCGTCCATACCGTTGAGGAGGAGGAGGTACATGATAGAGGCTAGGTCATTGACCTCTGCGGACTTGAATCGGTCGAATTGGGAGGTGTCGGATGATCGGAGGTACTCCATGAATACGACGTCCGACTTGATGGATGCTAGGAAATCAGCGGGTTTGTGCCAGCTCTCATACGATATGGCAGGGAGCCGGCTTTTGAAATCCGAGAATGGCCATTGTTGGAGGCTGCTGGTCACCTCGTCAAGGAGCTGTCTGCGAACGGTATTTCTGTGTTCCAGCAAGGCTTTGGACATCACTGTATCCGACTCGGATTCTTTGTTCTCTCGCGTTTGCTGGGTAACAAGTTTAGCTGTAGACTGGTTTGATGGTGTATCTTCTTCAGTGACAAGACCGGATTCCAGGTCCTTCTCCATTGCTGCAGCCGCCGCTTCTGCTGCGGCGAAGAACTCCTCTGTGTGCTTAGGATCGGCTGCTCCAAGTGTTTGATGGGGACCATGGTTTGTATCGAGTCTGCTGGACTCGTTCGTGTCGGAATCAGCAAGTTGCAAATTCTCGATATCAGGCGTCAAGTCCCGCTGACGGGACTCCCACTTGGTCTTACCCGGTCGAGGGAGTGGGGTCTGCTCAACAGGACCATCCGGCTGAGATTCTTCGGATCGTTGCGAATCGTCAGTAACCCCTGCTTCAGGCTTGGGTTCCGCAGCTTCAGGCTTGGAGCTCGGTAGTTGCTGTAAGTTGCGGTACTGACGATAGTAATCCGCTGTCCTATCCTCGTTTGCAATGGGATCAGCTAGTTGCGAACTCCCTAGATGAGGCACCGCACTCGATTGATGGGGCTCCTGCAAACCCGCTTGAGCGACTATGCTTTGCTCCGCCGTAACTTGCACCTTCGAAGGATCCGTTCCAGGTGGCGATGTACCAGGCGTAGTATCATCCACAGAAAAATCCCTCGCCCACACATCATCATCCGATGCCGCCTCTGAAGAGGATTCCATATCGTGATCATGAGAGCAGCAATTGCCACAAAACCGGTTCGGTTCCTTCCTGCTCTTAATCGTTCTTCCAAACGTTGCGATCAACACGGACAATGTCTCCGCCGTGGCACGCCTCTCAGGATCAATGACGACCATTTCGCGAATCCAACGTACCGCCTCATTGTCGGATTCAACACCATATCCCTTGAGTTGCTCAGCCCAGTCCATAGCGACGTCAACATTCTCATAGAACCTTGGCCGACCGGAATGTTTGCGTAATACGTCTCGGAGGTCATGGACAGTGAAGCCTTTGAGGATTGTCAACATCTCCAAGAACACGCAGCCCAGGGACCAGATATCAGAGGATGAGTTTCGTTTCTCATAGTGCGCGACTTCGGGCGCACAATAGGTCCATGATTTGCCGGAGTCTTCGGTCGTGGTGCTGCGAGAAAGGTTCTCCCAGTCCAATGATATCCCAAAATCTGCGAGGTACACCGCGGACCCCTTAACAAGAATGTTCTCCGGCTTGATATCTCGATGCCGTATCTTGTTCTGGTGCAGGAAGTGCAATGAGTGCGCCAGGCAACCGAAGAAACTACGCAGTATCTTCTGATTTTCTTCATTACCCGCAACAACGCCGTAGAATGCCGACAAATTGTAATCGGCCACGGGAGAGATGAGGAGTCCGAAGTACTTAGAGTCAGTGTAGCTAGCAACTAGCTCCACGCAATGTTGATGATTGATGCGTTTCAAGACCTGCAGCTCGGTCATGAAGCTTTGAACCTCGCTTGGATTCGCTTTAGTTCTCCGGAACCTCTTACGGGCATAGGTACGGCCGCTAAGGGAGCTATAGACTTTATCCACGGACGCATATCCGCCTTCTCCAAGCTTATCGCCGACATCAAAGGGGAAGGGCTCGCCTTGCCGGAAATGAGTGTGCTTTTTCAGGTTCCCGTTCTCGAGATCGACTGCTTTGGTCCTGCATGAATCGTGAGCGGCCATTTCGTCAGAGCAAGAATAAATGAAGCTTACAAAACCATAGCCTGAGACTGAATGAACCTCTCGCGATGGTATGTCGGCATTGACTTCGGCAACTGCGATATATGAAACGGAAGCCATAGATCATTCATTCCAAGGTCCAAAAAGGTCTCAATCGCAGGAACCTGTCCAATCAACCTCAACACCGTATAGATTCGAGGTATCCGGCTCCAGGGCTCGCGGGCCGTGTCCTTAAGCAGTCTCGCAATGTCTGCAAACTCCTGATCGGTGTAGATGGTCCGTGGCACTTCTTCTATGGCAAAGTAATTCCCCAGTGATTTCTGGCGCTCTAAAGGAGCGACTCGCGGGCTCGCCATCATTGACGGCCACGGCGATATTGGTGAAGGGGTAGCAGCGCCTTGGTAAGCCGATTGAGGAGAAGCAGAAGCGCTGCGGAAGAAAGGATTGAACGGATTGTTAGATCTAGGCGCTGCAATAGGGCTACCGGAGTGCGGGTAAGGCTGTGGTTGAAGTGGTGCTCCCCGGACGCCCGCAGCCGCAATCGTCGCCGTCGATTCCGCATCCTGAAACCGCTGAGTCTCCGGCACGAAGGGATCATACTCCTGTGGAGAATACTGGTGAGGGCTATACCCAGCCATCGTCGCCGGTCGCAAAAGATCAGGCTGAACCGCAGCCGGGTCGAAAGGAAATCATGGGCGCAATTGCGGCAGGTTGCGGGGCTCTTCCGTGGTTAAGAAGGCTGAAGGAAGCTAAGTCGGCGTTTGTGCCAAAAGCGCATTACGCGTCGATGAACCATGCACGTCCTGCAGCTGTTGTAATCGCTGCCCTATAAGAAGCCTGGTTCGGAGAGACACCCCGCGCGGTCGAGACGGAGAACACGAAGCTTGACCCCAAGTTGCTTGGCTGCATATGGGGGCCGATTCCTTCAGCCTTGTGGAACACCATGTCACATGTTTTCTATATAGCGGAAGAGCCTCTTTGAATATTTCGGTATCTCTTGAGATCCATTTTATTCTCGTAAATACTCGAATATGGCGACAAGTAAGAGTTCTAACCGGAGGGAAACTGGGCGAAGCCTGCGGGGGTTAGTGTAGCAAACCAATACAGCATTGATAAAGCAAATAGAGTCCATTCGCATAGCATTAGTACATTATTCTGTTTAGTGTGCACCTCTTTGACTTCCAAAACACCGACAATGAACGGTAACACACCTGCGAAACTAAAGCACTCTACTAGCAGGCCCAAAGCGACCGCCCATCAAAGCCGATCCAGCAGCCCATCGCCTCAAACTTCTAGCAGCTTTAACTTCTTCAACGGTCCTCCCATCGACGAGGAAATCTCCGAAGATGATAGAGACTGGGGCGTCCAGCGCCGTGATCTCAAAAAAGATATAAAAAATGCTCTAGAGTACCGCCATACCGAGGCGACGGCTTTCCTATCGATCCTTTGATCAGATACCGACTTGATGAAGTTCGAAGGATCGACCGACACGCGAAATATGCGCCCTTCCAGCGCCACCAGAACTTAGCGAGGATACAACTACTGGAGAGGGATTATGCGCTGTGGGACAAAAAGATGCTGGCGGAGTCGTGATTGAATGAGCGGAGAGGGTTTCGAATGCCGGGGAGGGATGGGAGGGTGTCGGGATACCCGCCAGAGGAGTCCGCCAGCGAAAATGTGGATGAAGACGCTTTAGATGCTCGAGGGCGAGATGCCAGGATCAAACAGGAACGAGACCAGAGTGTTAGGTTGTCGTGAGAGCATGTGAAGAGAGAATTTGTCCGTGGTCGCGGAAGTGGAGTGAGGGTCAACGTTGAAGATACGGAAGGAGATGAGTAGCGAATTCATTATATTCGAGCCATAGGCTCTTGAGATCTGTCGAGATGTTATTCATAAACACTAAAGAGTTGAGCTCATTGTCCTCAGCAACAGATATAGCGCATCCAGCGTATATGTCGTCTCGTCTTTCGTGATCGAAACCTTCCATTCTCCAAGTATTGGGACGTCCACCCCTGACCAACACCATTTAGCGTACTGACTTAAGTTTTGAAACTAGAAGTTCCTGCGAGTGGCTTCTTTGAGCACCACAAGCTCTCCAGGAATCTAGTTCACTCCAGGGAAAACGCCGCCGTGAGGGCAATCAATAAGATTGCTATGTCTAGAGCCTCCCGGAAGCATGTACGATACGAACAAACCAAACAATTTCCTGTACTTATAGTCTCAGTAACCTAGCTATAAATCTCATCAGCATCCTCCAGACTCTCGACTTATTCCCGAAAACCAGAGCAGAAGTAATACGACGACGGATCCACACCAGACCCCTCAACTCCATAGCTATCCCCAAAAGCACAACATGTCGGGTCAAAAGGACCAAACCCGGAATCCGACAACCAGACAGCGCATGCGGAAGCGAGCGGCAGCACCGCCGTCGCCCAGAGCAAGCAAGTCAACAAGACCACCCCGGCCATTGTGCCGTCATTGCCAGACGGAACCTACGCCCTGGGTAGTGGGGTCAGTGGGATAGTCGCCCTTTTACTTCAACTGGTAAAGGAGATCGATACCGAAACAGCGTATACACTCGATCAGCATAACGGAAACATTGAGAATGCCTTGAAATTTGCGCAAGTTTATATCCACCAGGATAGGACCGCTCTTCTTCAAGGCTAGAATGCGGATCGGGAAAAACTAGAGTTTGAGGGAGGGAATGACACGCAACTCTGGGTATGCCAGAGTGGGCGCGGAGGCTGCGCGGGGTGACAGTGCTAATAATCCTCGACACGATGGTGTGGGCGTGGATACCCTGCCTGGCGAGAGCGCTCATATTGCCCGGAACGAGGGAGCAGGTGCGGAGGCCACTGGAGCCTACAGGACAGATGATGGCGTGGCAGCTTTGCAAGGGGAAGGGACTGAAGATGATAGGGATCCAGGTGAAAACGCTGGCTTTCCGGACAAGAATTTGGAGCAGAGATTCCGCCAGCCTTCAAACCAAAAGATGAAAATAATGCCAAAATCCGGTACATCGGAGTTATACGTGGAGCAGAAGCCCTCTCGACGTCCTGCAAAGCCCGCAAGCAAGCCTGACAATGAGAAGTTGGCAGATATGCTAGCCCAGATTTTCTCCTTGGCCGTGGCGGAGAATGAGTTAGGCCTAGGATCTATCCGTGCTAAAACATATGGACATGTGGACGAAAGACTGAAGAGGCACGACGATATCTCCAAGAGCGTCCGAGAGCGAGGGCTCTCTGCTGAAGACCTGATCAAAAACGAATACAACAATCCGACAAAAGGCTCAGACCCGGATTGTCATGTCGCGATATTTCTGGACAAGACACCACAAGTCAAAGTCGGGAATTTGGTGCAATCTCTGCACAATCACCCTCTGGAGACCGGAACTTACAATTCTACGGACCTAGCCAATCAGATTGTGGATGGGACAGTCAAAAATCAGTGGTTTGGATACGACCTCCGACAGAGATGCGTGGATCTTGTCAAGCACGCCCCACATTTTTGGCTTGGGAATGCTGCTACCGACGCGATCCTTGCCTTGATGATGGAATACGAAGATATCAGATCTGCGCTAAATCTTTAGTCTGAGGTTGAAAAGACGTCCCAAAAAATAGCACACTAGAAGGAAGAGAAGCGGACTAATTTCTTCAAAAAAGCTAGAATCTCAGAAACAGAGTCAGAGTTGGAAATCTGGAACGAGCTGGAAAAGAGGCTTATTAAGCGCCAGCGCTAAGAACTTCGGTCTTTCGCATTGATTGCGTCCGCTTTGTTTTCGTGGAAGCCTTGTTCCAATCAGTAAGGACGACTCCGAAAATGACTTCTCATATTGATATGATAGACTGATTTTGCCCACATGCATCCCTGTGAAGCAAGCGTGAGGTGATCCCCGAGGGCCAGAAAAGCGACATTCATTTGACATTGAAAGAAATAGTACGGGCAACGGGAGCCCTTGAATATTCCCACTACGTCAAACACCATGATATGTCCTTATCAAAAGCCATATATGATCCTTGCATTCCAGATCATGCATATCGGTTTAACTCTATCCCTCCTTGCGGCACCGACGTCTCTCCTACCCTCTCTAAATGCTGAGGCGGCCCATAAAGATTCGGGTACGGATTGGCAGCAGTATCACCAGCACGTGACCGCAGGGAGTAGGTGCTCTCGTATGGGTTGTTAGTAGGCGCTGTACCGAGCACGTCGCGGGACTGCCCAGGACGCGCTTGCGGAGGTGGAGTAGCGACCGGAGATCGGTAACTACCCACCGCAGAGCCGTCCAAGTCATACGGGTTGGGATTTGGGGCGGTGTCTGGCTGTGAAACGTTCGGCAAACGAGGATCGTCTGGGTGGGTATCGGAGTTTGTGTCGTATGGGCTACGATTGGGCGGAGGGTTGCGTTTGTTATGATGGCTAAGCCACCACCAGATCAAGATACCAATTGATATGAGAATGGGAATCCCCACACCGAGTCCGACCCCAAGGCCTATCTTGAAGCGAGTGGTATGGACTAGTGAGGGAGCTGCGGCTGGGGAGGTTTGTGACGGAGAGCTCTCGGTAGCGGTAGCCGTAGCCGTAGGAGAGGCATGTGAGGACGAGCGTTGAGTGGATGAAGCTAAAGTGGTCGGGCTTTTAGAGGAAGATGTAGCGGTAACACTGCTTGCGGTAGTGGAAGCGATAGCCTTACTAGACGCTCGCGAAACCGGTGGTATTGTCGTAGCTTCGAGCCCGCTAACGCCGATGATGGTCTGCGCGACCCCGTCCGCTAACGAGAAGATGCCTTTGCCAGTATCGCAATCGCAGGACCCGTCACTAATACCCGATTGACAACAATATTGCTGATTCCCGCAAGACGTGATAGATCCATTGTCCCCATTACCTTGAAATTCAGTCAGCCTGACGGCCTTTCCATGCAATAAGCTCCCATAATGTACTTACCTAGGCAAAAGCTTCCGCAGATCGAGTTGCTCCATAGTGGATTAGTACAACTTCCGCGCAGAACAGCCCCAAGAGGCAGGGTGTCGCTGACCTCCTCTGGATCCGTCAAAATACATAGTTGATTCGAGAAACACGTCGTGCCTGAGGGGCAGCACGAGGAGACTTGCTGGTAGGGGTTGCAAGCTTGTTGTCCGTCGGTTGGAACTCCTTGCGGCGTATAGCAGGTACCTTGGCCTTGAGAATGCACGGCATTAGATAGGGCTAGTAGCGATAGCAATAGTGAAAGAGACATCGGCATTTCTTTTGGTTACGGAGCAAGTGACTGTCATCGCGAGCTAGAGTTTCACAGCCTTTTATTGCATTTCTCGGGGTTTTACGCAATGCGGATGGCTAGGCGGCTCTTTCAAGGTTCCCAAGCAAGAGCAGGCTGAGCAAGGCGTACTAGGCGCGAATGCGATGGAGCGGCAGGCCCCATGAGGGCGAATAGACTGCGACTTTGGTGGCGTCCATGGCAAATGACAATCTCTTCTCGCGTACGGCTGGCGGCGGAAGGTGAGGCCAGTAAGAGGATGGAAATCTCAGCCTTGCAGACAGCCATTTTCGCGATGCTGTGTGAGTGGATGCCCCGCGCAAGGCAGCATGGTGTTGAGACAGCCACCAATACCGCTATCCCCTTTACAGCCAAGGCCCAAGCCCCCTGCTTCGCCTCGCTTCCTCGCTCTCGACTTTCAACCTCACATCAACAAGGCTGAACACTGCGGCCACCAGTCCAGGTAACCGCCATACTCCCCGCACTCAAACAAGAGATATGTCATCCAGAGACGGCGTTCTCTCCATGCTGAGCTTCATGAGCGAGTCGAAGCCGAAAATGGGCCGTTCTACACTCCTCGAAGACAAGGCTGGACAATGCGAAAGCCTGGTGAAACGAACAGATGCCCGCTTCTTTCCATCGTAGTCTCTATCTGATCCTTTCTCTTTACCTTCCTGCGATGAGGCAGATTTCTCAGACTTGATGTGCTGCCGAATGCACAGAATGATGGCGAAGTCAAAATCATCCGACCTCTTCCATATGCACCTTCGACGAGGCTGACCAATGAAGACTGACCACACTCTCTTGCATGTCTCCCCGGCGTTGCATGGCCACGCTTTTCGGACCGGACGCTCCAATCGGCGTGCTCAGGCAGAGGTCAGGCAAGAAGGCCCGTGGCCCCCAAGCAAGCCCAGCGGCCGGTCATATGAAAGCCCGATGCCTACCGTCTGCTATTTCATAGCCTGATCTCCATAGTCTTTATGGTCGCTTCCCTCACAGCAGCTGCCTTTATATTTGTAGGCTATTTGGTCGGTTATATTCATAGTAGGGCAAGTTAGAGAGAGACCACGCTCTCTTCTCTTCGTTGCTTACAAGGTTCAGATGGCACATCCGCGATCCTTACTACCTCCATCACGACCACCACCACCAGTTCCTTCAACCGAGCAAGGCTCGACTCGCTCGACTCCTCGCAACACCTTCAACGACGGGGACAATATGTCTTCTGACAGCGACCCAGAAGCCCACGGGCCGGCATCCATGAACGGACTCGAGTCTGTCATTGTCAGGCCTACTGGAGGCCGCGAAATAATATCCAGCGCATCGCGAGTGGATCGTCATAGAGACCAAGATGCCTTAGTTGCTAGACATCTCGTATGGGATGGAATTGCAAATAAACAGCTGCCGCCTGAAGAGACGGACATGATGATACGACTCCTTGAGAAGAAAGCGGATAAACGAATAGTGCAGACTTGGATCGAAGGTCAGCCTACAGCGGAATTTCATGAAGCAGCAATCACTCTCAAAGTAGGACTGACCTTCATGCCTGGAGCGGATAAACCGCAGGTCAATCGTCTTGAACAGCAAGACATGACTGGCCGGAAGCCTGATCAGAAGGACTCTTACTGGAGAGTACATACAGCTGGACTCCTCCTGTCCACATATGAAGTCCTTCAGGATCTAGCTGTCGTGCAAAAGGACCAAACATCCCGGATCGCGGAGAGAGCCCGAACACGAGTTCTACAAAAGGCCAGGGATGGAAGCAGACCGCTAGTAAGCTCCACGAAAAGCCTTACGGTCCGGGGAAGAGATTATGAGGCTGTAAATATAGACAGCAACGAAGTGTACATTGTTAATGATCTCCGAGATCGACGCGCAGAGTGGGACATCGAGAGTACACTGATTGAGGTCGATGGAAGCTCGCTGGTCGGACTCATCGTAAATTACCGAAACTTAATCCATCGAGGTGGACCAGACATGTCTTTTGACGACACCAGAAAGCTCCTTGACACGATGATCGAAGACGCTCGCCGTCTTTGCGTCCGGAGCCCAATACTCTTCCGCATGTCGACAAGAACCAGCATTATACACTCCAAGAACACGAGGTACGGCATCAACAACGGCTCATACTTCCAGACAATTACAACAAGCAAAGGCATTAGTGAGACCATATCGCTCAGTGCTGCGTACTACAACTCGCTGGAACCTGGAAATTCTTCGGACTCAACAACCGCCCAGAATTTCATCAAACCTCGTTTCCTTCAGATGATTGTCCTTCTTCTGTCGCTGCTCAACGACGATGACTTGGCTGAGATTGCGGAGTTCTTGGAGTCTACATATGGTTTAAAGGCGAATCGCCAGCATCTGGAGCTTCTATTCATGAAGGTCATGCCGCTCATGTCCATCAACTCGAAAGTCTTCTTGAAGGCAATGGTGCCTGCCTACGAAGGGTACCGTTTGAACGAACCCATTCAAGAGAACCTGCACGCCCATTACTGGAACACTTTCGTTCACCGCATCCTAGGCCAAGGATATCTTCTTCCCGGTACCGTAGGAGACCTCGGAAGTAGCCAGTTTTCGTGGGTCGTCAAGTGGCCGGAAGATGGCTTCAGGTCCTCCAGTGTCTTCAACAGTCTCCAATACGCAGGACCCAAATCCAGGACATTTAACGAAATTCCACCGGTCGATCTACACCCTGAAGCCAGCCTAAAAGAAGTCACCGTTGAGATGACCAACGGCGACACCTACACCATCGACAGCAGTGACCTCGAACGCATCACCTGCATGAACGCCGGGATCTTCAACACCCGCCAGGCCCGCCTTAATGGCCGCCTATACGACCTTGAAATCGAGGAAGTCGTTCTAAACGATTCGATGAACGAGGCCATATCGATGCTCAATGCAGTCATACGGAGAATCAACTGGTGGTTAACGTCGACGAAGAACGGCAAAGGAGCAGTAGGCGCGCTAGCTCGTAAATTGAGTAAAACAGCAAGAAAAGAAAAGACCGTTGAGCTGGCGCTAGCGGAGGAGCAACTTGGCCCTGGAAGACTGACGAAGAATTGTGCGCTCCTGAATCAAGATATGCTTGCCATAGCGTACAAACTCGAAGGCCGGAAGATTACTAAGAAAGACGCGATCAGGATCATGGGCACCCATAACCGAAAGATCAAAGCTATGGTCCGGCACTTCGAGCGCGGCATGGATGACTTCGAATACAAAGTCGACAGCACGGAGCGCAAAAAGATCCGCAGCGAGTTGGAGAAAGTGAGAAACAAGATCGATCATTCGGAGAATATGCGGCATCGAATTGATGAGGATGAGGACTTTTCGGATGAGCCTATCGTCAAGGTCATCTACCCTGGCGCAAACGGCCCTACGGATCCCACGAATTGGCAAGATTACCAAGCGAGAATTACCAACGGTCGCTTGCATGTCGATGGGAAGCAATTCACCGTTACCCGCGCCAACTGGATTTCAAATGAGTGTGTTTTCTTCTTATTGCCGTACCTTCGCATCGTATAGCGCTAACTAGCATTCAGAATGATTGAAGTCACCCTTTCCCAACATCCTGCCAAATTCCTCGTGGCGCCTCTTCAACCGTAAGAAAATCCTTGAGCATGGATATACTCCTTTCATCTCTATGATGCTGACTGATGAGTAACAGCGTCGACGAAGCCAGCCGTGCCGATGAAGTTCAAATCGGGGACATCGCAATCCTGGCTGGACATTACATAATTATCGCAGTGCCAGGAGAAGGCGAATTCAGCTGGGGTTACATCATGACCAACTACCTCCGGATCAACAGCATGGATGCTGGTGCGACCCAGAGCAAACGAGGGCAGAATCGGAGAGCGCAGAGGGAGGTTTTGAGCACAGCTATTTTTGTGTGACGAGGATTTTTGACAGCATAATAAGAAATTTCGAGCTAACTCTATACATTCAGTATGGTAACCTATTACACAGTGTAATTGGCGAAGGCATTGCTTTTTCCGTACTTTCGGGAGCTTCCCGCCTGCAGGTTGAGCTGGGGTAAATCCGATGCACAACCACTGACATCAGCCACAGCAGCACCGCCTCATTCCTGAACCGTGGAAATCCTAATGTCAAACCTCGAGTCAGTAAATGTCATCGTGCCTTCAGGCATCAGATAAGAGGTCGCGCAAACACGTGACTCGCACCAAAGGCTTTCATCTTGCATTTCATCAATATACGTCCCTTTCGTGCCTTTGCATATATTGGGGGGTCCTTTTAATCAATGTAAGACACTCGGTTTGCTTGCTCCCCTTCGGATGTGTCTCACATTCACCCATGGTTCGCTTTGTTTGGATCGGCGAATCACCATGTTTCACACGCGCTTGCTGCCCAAAAGCCGTCCGCCTTCTCCTTCTGACTTCAAAGTCTTCAACGACTTCCGCCATACCACACTACACCTCGAACCACCACCATGGAATTTCCACGGGCCCCTCCTCACCTCCAAATGCCGGAACCCAGCCATGAAGCCAACATCATTGTCCGACATGCTCTCCAAGTCTTTTGGTCGGCCGCCTATACCGCGCTACGACAACTTCTCGCCAAACTCTTCTACCGCGAAGAATCAACAGAAGTACGCGACGCCGTCCTCAACAGCCCTGAGCTCTTCGATCTCATCCTCTGCCAAATAGGCACCCCACAAGTCCTCCAATACAAGCGCATCTGCAAAGAATGGAACAATGCCATCGAAACCTCCCCCACAGTCCAGCACGATCTCTGGAAGCGTCGCATCCGCTACCGTGAATCTCTCACCGAGTTCACAACCCACGACTCTCAGCCGTCCGACCTCCGCAACGGCGTGTGCCGCATCTGCGGCGTCTGGGCCAACCACCAGATCCCGTCCCCGAACAACCTGAACGCGATCCTGACACGCCCCGAAGTCCGCCAGCGACGACCCTGGGTTGTGCGGCGCGCGAGGCGCTATGTCGGGGCGGTGGAGCGGAGCAATGTTTGCTGGTCCCTCCAAGACGACGGCTCGCTCTTGCTCTCATTCCTTGGTCGTCTACCGCTCCCGACGCTGGCAGGCGATCTGGACCTGACGACCGCGAGCTGGCGCGACACAGTCGTTTCTCTCCCAGAAGTCACAAAGGTTACTATGCGAGGCCGGCGCGACCTCGACGTCTGGTGGCTCCCTACCGCTCCGTTCATTATCCGCTGGGACACGGAAGCGGTGCTTGAAACCCCCGACGGTCTGCGGATGGGAGATCTTGTGGACGCGATGTGCGAGATGCGGGAGTTCACGCAGCTGCGCCTGGGCTGCTTCAGTTGGCGCCGTGTGCACCACTACCTCGCATTAATGGGGGCGCTGCTGCTCGTCTGGGCTGTCACGTCGCATGTCTGGTTGTGGATACTTTGCAGTGTGGCACGCGGGGTGATGCCATGGTCCTGGGTGAAGACGTGGGTTCCGGGAGTTCTTCTGAATTGTAGCACCCTCGCGCGGTTCCTGTGGGCGTCGCTGTGGTGCTGGGGTGGTATTTCGGCAGGGATGATATGTAAGTTTCTTCTCCTTTGTGATGAGTCCTGGCCGAACTCGAAGCTAATATTTCGTCCAGTCAATAACATTAATAGCCGCGATGGAATAGCCCAGTTACAGAAGAAGAGCAAGGCCAAGCTGACTTGGCTCTAACGGTCATACGTTTGAGCACCCGGGGATACCTCTGCTCGGGCTTTGATACTGTTCTCTCGATACGGCTCTTAGGATTAGCTCAGCATAGCAGGTAATTATTCGGTCCAAATGCTGTCAGATTTGCACTACATGACACGTGAAACTGTGTTCGGAGCCGCAAAAGCCCAGAGGGAGTACCACAAGTAGTGGCAAATAAGTGTACTGTAACCGCGACCCAATACGCCCAAACGCCCCCTTTCAGTTAGCACCGTAACAAAACGTATGTAAGCAAAATAACCTCCGGCCCAGTTCAGATTCAAGTTTGATCACTTTGCACTGTTTATCACACGCGTTTCACCTCACCTATTCCTTCGCACGTTGATTTGCGCTCACAGCTATCGATAAGGATGCGCCAAAATGGGGACTAGCCGTTTATCCTAGCAATTGGCCATCTGGCACAGCATAGCTTATGTAATCACTGGGAACGCCAGCGTATGAAGGGATTGATACACAGATATTTCCTTGATAGTGACGCAACACTAAAAAATAGATAGTTCGTAGCCGTACGAATAGATAAATCATATATCTACCGTCTGAACATCTAACTGTAGATCTTATCGTTCGGGCCGACATCGGGAAGACGTGATTCTGCAGCATTTGTCGCAATGCAGGGGATTACCAACCCAATGACACTACCTAAGTATATCGCGGCCTTATCTGGCTCTCTTCTTCTTTCTTCCTTCAGAAACCCCGAAACATCGTCTACGATGCCTACTGAATTCATTAGTCTAGCGTTCCCAAACGCATCCACGGAGCTCAGTCCCCTTCCGAGTCCGTCCGTGGATCCGGATTACCTGGTTCGGTATGCTCGAGCACTAGATGATTACGACTTCGACTACACGCTGCAGCCGTATGATTCCGGCGGATTCGATCCATGGACGATGGGTGCTACCATTGCCGCGGCGACCAAGAAGCTCAAGGTTATCATTGCTCTTCGACCAAACACCGTGTACCCGACCGTTGCGGCGAAGGCGCTGGCAACTCTCGACCAGCTCAGCAAAGGCCGTGCCGTTGTTCACTTCATCGCCGGCGGCAGCGATGCTGAGCAGGCTAGAGAAGGCGACTTCCTCGACAAGGCGCAGCGTTATGAGCGCCTGGAAGAATACATCCGTATTCTCCGCCGCGCGTGGGAGTCAGCAGAGCCATTCGACTGGAATGGCAAGCACTATCAGTTCAAGCAGCACAGCAACCGCGTGCGGCCAGTCAATGGGACCATCCCCGTGTCTGTGGGCGGTTCGTCGGACGAGGCGTATCGAGTCGGTGGCGCCCTGGCCGACATCTTCGGGCTCTGGGGCGAGCCGCTAAAGGAGACCAAGGACCAGATCGACAAGATATACGCCGCGGCCGACAAGGCTGGCCGTCCTGCATCTGACCGCCCACGGATCTGGGTGACGTTCCGACCCATCACTGCGGAGACGGATGATCTCGCGTGGGAGAAGGCCCATCGTACGCTCGATGCTCTGAAGGGCAACCAAGCAGCTGGAAAAAGTATCATACCTCTAGCTGCCACTGGTACAGCGCCACAGAACGTGGGCTCGCAGCGTCTGCTCGAGATCGCGAAGCGCGGCGAGGTGCAAGACCGCGCGCTTTGGTATCCGACTGTCACAGCAACTGGTGCACGCGGCGCGTCGACAGCGCTAGTTGGTTCCTACCAGACTGTTGCGGACTCGATTCTCGACTATGTTGATCTGGGCTGTGAGCTCATCTCCATTCGCGGCTATGACAACCTGAACGATGCCATTGATTATGGGCGTTATGTGCTTCCTCGAGTTCGTGCAGAGCTGGCAAGGCGAGAGGGGGCTGTTTCCAAGCAAGAGGGAGAGGCCGCTGTTTCCAAGCAAGGTGGAGAGACGACCGCCATCGTCGATGGTTGAATTCAAGAGGCGTGCTTCACTAAGTAGCAGACGCGACAAGTGGTTGATGCTTTGACGCACAGGCCGATCGAAGCGGCAACATGATGCCTGTCAAGGATCCTAAATATCTGAAATGTTGTGCTCTTTCTATTATGTAGTAAATGAATATATACATATTTGGCACGCCTGTACACCATAACAACTTTCAATGCTTCAGCCTGTTCAATATTTATACGAAAACTTATCTATATAGCAGACTCCAGCTATAGTGATTGACTAAAAGTCCTTGTATACTCATTTGTCGATTCTTGGGTTCCTCTGAGCTCCTGCGGGGTTACTAAACCTAACGAGTGATGCGAAACTTCCGTAACGTAATTCCCAAGCTGACTCTTACATAGCGGGCTTTAAAGCAGCAGGGCTGCTCCTAGCAGTATTTTCCACCATTCAAAAGTGGCACTCAAGCAATGGTATATCCGTGATTTTGGTCTTTTGGCCCCTGGTGCTAGCTCATAGACTGTCCCCTAATTTCAAGTGCATAACTTCTAAGCACGTGAATACGCAAATTCCACGTGCTTTAGATCCTTTTCTCTACCTTTGAAGTATAAATCCTCCTCTCGCCTACCTCTCGATATCTCCCTCGCTCAGAGACATCCTCGGAGGCTTGATTTTTGATCAAACGGCTCAGGAAATACCATAATGAGCAACTTCGGAGGCTCAGCAGCGTGATGGCTAGATGTACAAAACGCATCGCTACTGCGGGTCATGGCTGTATTGCTAGCTGTGGGTGTAAAAGGAGGTATCGAAGGTTTGAATGGGGTGAGCGCGTAGTCTCAGATGACGATGCTGGCCTCTATCTCGTCTAGTACGTACTAATCACCACCGTTCTCGAGCTTGGGATGTGATCTTCACGCAGCTCCAGCGCTCCAAGAAACTCATTCCAGGTCCCATAGGGCAGGGGCTCTGGTAGAGTTGATCGACAGCCATGGATGGTTTGCTTTGCTCCAGTTCAAACCCTCTATGATCGAAGAATCTCTGGAGAGCAGACACTTTGCTTGGAGGCCTGGCTCTTGTACTGAGTGCATGGTAGGGAAGACGTTCGTCGTGTATGCACGTGGATAGCACGTGATAGTTCCATTCGGTCTAATATTTGCGCTACGTACCGCGACCGTGTCCCGTGAGCTACTTCCACTTCTAGTTCCTCTAAGGCTTGATTCGTCCCATGGTATGCTAGTATCTTTACCACGGTATGATTATTGGTACCCTAGATGAGATGCTGGGCAACACGTCACGCTTCACACAATGAACTAAATTATATGACATCGCACAAACTACTAAAAACTACACCATCACCTCTTTAACTGCGTCCCTAAACTCGATCTTACAACCCTAGAGCTTTAACACTTATCAGCAAACACGAGATTCTAGGCGTTCATGTGGTAGCTATGTCCGATACAACGTCAGTACGTCAAACCTCCCACATCTCCATTTCGCGCCTACTGAGGCCTTCCAATTCTGCCAATTCCTCCTAATCCTAACTCCTACCACTAGGACTGACCTGATACCCCGCCCAAAGCTCGTCCCAACATGCTAAGACGCGTCTTCCAAAGACTCTGCCGGCTCGTCTCTCATCGCATCAAACCAGGCACATACCGCACCCCGCAGACATCGCCGCAAGAACGCACAGCCTCCAAAAGCCCAAGCCCCCTCCAGCGTGTAATAAAACCAGCATGGTATTTCGACCAACAAAACGCAGCTACTTACAACGCCGCGATACCTGCTAACCAACTTCCGGACGAAATCTTGCTAATGGTCGGCGCCTATCTCTCGCCGTACACCAAACTCCTATTGCACCAGACATCCCAGCGCCTCTCCCAAGTCTTCGCGCAGCGGGCTGGATTCTTCCCGCTGAATGAGTTCGACCCCGAGGTTTCACAGTTGGACAAGGTGCAGTTGATCAAACGTGGAATGCGTATATGGTGCAGCATCTGCCGCTCTGTCCGCACCTTAGCGTGCAGGATCCTGAGATTCAGGACCTCGTCAGCAAGCTGTCTGAAGCGAGGAACAGTGACTCGCTGAAGTGGTGGCGCTCAGAGGAGGGCCGCTGCACGCACGGCGAGGTTGGCGGCCCGTCGTGTGTGAGATGGCACCTGCGGTTAGCGGATGAGGGAGACTTCACGCCCACGCAGGGGGGGTGGATATCGGATGCGGCGCACATGACATGCGAGCAGACGAAGTGGGCTGGGTCAAAGAGAGTGCGAATCTGCGGCTGTCAGAGTCAGATCGACGTCTCTATGCGTAGAGTGCTGGGCACGGAAGTGGAGGAGATAAAGCAATGGGTTGATGTGGTGAGCTATGAGTGACCAGAGAACCACAGGGTGAGGAAACCCAGACCGCGGAATGGTAGGGAGGGGTCGATATGCTCGCAAAAGCCACTCTGGGTGCGTTTGCATGAGCATGAGGTCCGTAAGGAGAAAAAGTGGTGGAAAGAGAGGGGACCTGAATACCTAGGTTTCAAGAAGGTAGATCTGTGTGTTTAGACAGTGCCAGAAGAGGGTTTTCTCCCAAGATTGCGGCTCGAGCAATATGAAAGGCGTAGACTTGCCATTGAGAAACCCTCGCGACGCTAGTTCTCTATCGTCATGATACCGTCAGGCATAGTTCAATACATCCAATGCAAATCGTGCAATTTATTCCCAGAAACCCCCAAATTGGCAGGTCCGTCAACTTATCTCATGATGAACATACATTTCTAGTTCAAAATTTTAGGCACATAGGTATACTACTGCTTCGACTCCATTCTTGCTTCATCGACGCCACTGTAAATAATTCCCCAGCTAGCAGTTATTAGCTTCGTCAAAAGGTAGTCTAATATCCATTACGTTGGCCTTTACACCGTATTTGGAGTGTTAAAAGCCTATTGGTGTAGCCCAAGCAGTTGCAAGAAGTGCCTAAACTTATGTCTTTTGCTGTATATACAAGTTCAGAAAGAAAGGCTGATACGTATGCACTATCAATCATGTTTCTGTTGTAATTAGTCGTGAATTGCCATCATTCCTCTATCGCTTCTCTGTAGTCTGTGTCCCAGGGCTCTGAGTTCTTCCTACTCTCATCAGCAAATCGTAGTTTAATCTTTTCGAGGGTATGAAGAAGTCCCTCATCAATCTCTGCTTTGACCTCTGCTTTTGAGCGCAGTTGAGGAACCTCTCTTTCGAGTGTCTTTGAGGAAGCTTTGTACTCCTTCGCCAGATATTTCGCATCTTCAAGGTCTTCTTCCAGATTGGCTATCTTGTCCCACATGTCATCTAACTTGTCCGTGAATGCTTCGGTAAGCACTTGAACTTTCTCCTTGAGTTCGAAATCCTTGTCATCATTTTCATAGAGACGTTCCTCGAGTTCTCTGCTGGTGTCATAGAGCCTGCGTCTGGTTGCTCGGTTCATGTAAGCTTGCTTAAGTGGCGTGTGTGGTTCCTCTTGCCCGCGACTTCCTGTGATATATGCCTCCACTGCATTCTTATTGAGGCGCAGCTTCGATAGTGGACGTGTACGGTAATCAGGTGGCCAGCGTGCTGTGGAACAGTACGAATCGGGATCGCATGAGCGCACCATCTTTTCCTTCCTATCAGCGTTCAATTACCGGGCTTCGAATAGGACTTATAGTAGAGCTGAACCATGGTGAGATGACGATGATTAAACGGTAGGAGCTGCAGTGCTAGAGCAAAGGTGCGGGACGGAAGGCTATGCACGCGAGACAAGAGGTGATAACATTGGAGGTAAGCTTTCCGTTTCACTAGCGGAAGTTTGTCGGACCGCATGCCTGGTACTTGTGCATTTGTCACTATGGCAGCCTGCATCACCTCACCCACCGTTAAGTTAAGCTACATTCACTCACCATGTGGCGTCGAAGGTGTTTTTTTGCATGCTCCACTGCTGCAGGCATCGCTGCGTATGGCTCCTGGAGTTGATCAGTGCTCTATACCTCGATTACTTCGACACTAATAGACGTCGTATGAGCACCTCACTTACCATGACATTACCCAAAGCCATGCCGTCTCTCGCTCGGCACTCCTCAAGTATTTCCATCGTCTTCTCCAGCTGCGCACGTACTGCCTTCTCGACAGTCCCTGAGCTTCCGCGTTGGCGCGCATTTCCGAGCCACGCTCCCGTAGTTTCTTCAGGTCAGTCAGAGCGTCTTTGTACTTGGCTTTGAGGGCTGCGGCATCCGAATCCTTCTGTTCAACCTCTTTGATATATCTGGTCACCATTCCGTTGAACTGAGCTTGGAGAGTGTCCAGTTGTGCCCTTGTCTCCGTGAGATCAATTTCTTTCTGCTCGACTTGTTCCCCAAGACTGATGACTACTCGGTTCAACTCAGACTGCACTTCGCCAACCTTTATCTGCAACTGCTCAGCTTCAACCTCCGAGGCCGACTTAGTGAATCCGCTGCTGGAGCCAAAGGTTTCTGCGTAACGTCTGCTCTGGCATAATCGACAAGTCTCAACTCCTCGAAAGAGTGGGACCAATATTTGTCCTGGAAAGTGATGGATTGATAGTGCTGGAATGCAAATAGACCACCTTTCTCGACGAAAGGTTTGAACGGCGTGGTGATTGTCCCATTGTTTGGCTCGCGGCGGGAAGTTGCGGCGCCACCAATGGCAACGCGAGATAAAGCGGGCTTTGCGGTGCTTGTGGATGGACTTGAGCCGATATCCGTCGCGGCTAGCCTGGATCGTGCGTCCCCAAGGAGTTGCTGAAGCGTGCTCACTTGGGAGTTCAACTGGAGCTTTTCATTCGGGTGTTGCTGCTTCAATTGGGCCGTGTGATCGTCGTTTTCGCGCTTCTTTTCCTGACCAAATTCCTTGAAGCTCTGGGCTAAATTGTGGCGGGACTCCTTCAGCTCCTCAATCCGATCCTCCTTCTTCTCGATTTCTTCTTCCTGCTCGTACACTACGTCTCGCAGTTCACGTCTGGTCGCCCTGTCAATATAATCGCCATCGTAGCCACCCCATATAGCATCGAAGTAACCATTGTTGTTATAGTATTTGTTGGCCGTTATACTGGCCAGGCGGTAAGGGTTCGGCATCAGTGAGGTAAAGTTAACGCTTTACTTGCCAAAGCATAATTTCCCTCTCACAGTGTGCGCGCTCTAGCGGTGCGAGGGGGATTGTACAATAGTGTGGTCGCTCGTTCGAAAAGAGAATGAGCTTTGTGCGCGGGCGGAAGCTAGTCAGATGCTGGGAGACAAGATATGACGCTCGAAGGCTGATCTTCGACACACGATGGCCGTGAAAAGGTGACGCTGGGAGATGTGGCAGGGTGAGGTTATTCTGCGTTGGGAAAGGCGACTACATGTCGTAATATTGGATGTAAAGTTTACCATTTTATTACCGGATAACTCTTCGATGCCGGTACCACCTCACATCTTTCTACTTACTAAATAAGCTGTTTACGCTTCTACTAGGCGTGCGGCCGGCAAACGGGGCGACGCCCTCCTGCGCGGCGGAATCAGCGACATGTAGCAGCTCATGCAGGCTGCACGCCCAAATGTCTCGACATGCCAGGAATCTCTTTTCCCTGCGACGGGACGAGAGGGGCTGTACCAAAGGCCGACGGCGACAAGACTGAGGTCCACAAAGGTTTCAGCTATCAGGCTTCCCTAAAATCCATAGATCGTCATATAGAATCTGAAAACGAAGCGAAACGACTTCCAATGATGACTAAACCGCCTCTCTATCATCGGAACCCAACCGTAATTCCCTTAACACCAACGACCCCTCCTTATTCAACACCCTATACACTTTAACTTTCCTTCCCTCACTATCCGTCGTGCTACCGGATCTCGAAAATGACGAGAATTTGCCATACCAGCTACTGTTCTGGTACCCTTTTTGAGCAATGCGCAACAGTGGGGCAAGAACAGGCAGGTTCGCAGCCCACAGTCCGATCAGCATTTCCATCATTACCCAGAACGTGGGTTGGATGGCTTGAAGCACACGGGGTGTCTTCGCTTCCGGAGGCGCTCTGTAGTCCCTTTTGAGCCTGCCGAGCTGATAAGCCACGCAGAGGAAGATGAGACGGAGCAGGCCTGCAAGTGTAGAGCTGGGTGTGTGTCAGCGTTCTCCTACCGAGGCAATTTTGAAAGAGAGGGGTCAAGGACCACTTACATTCCACCCAACAAGAACACAAAATACACCGCCCTCTTCTTCCGCCTCTCCAGCTTCAACTTTCGAATATACGGTAGTGGGAGTCCAACAACAAGAACATCAGTGAGCACACTTGTTGCTGCGAACATAACAAGTACCATGCCCTTATCGCCGCACTTCTCCTGCGATACCGTTTGGTCCAAGGCGAAGTTCAGCTCGATGTCTTTTCCACAAAGGAGCAGGTCTGCCAAGACAAATGCTACAGTCCATAACGCCACCAAGCTAATAAGCATATTGTTGATCTTGTTGAAACTCTGGTACGACCAGAAGATTCTGTTGTAGTAGAATAGCAGTGATAACTTGATAGCGCCAAAAGCCACTTTCTCAATCGCCATCATTGCATATTCGACTTTCCATTCGACAATGATTGCTTCTTTTTTCGTAGCATTTGAGACGGCACCGCCAGCAGTTCCGTGTGTGATGTTGTAGAATTGGATAGCTGTGCACGTTGATACAACGATGAGGCCAATGAGAATGAAGAAGTCGTCGAGGGAGAAGGAATTGCGGTATTGATTGGGGGCAATGTTGTGGTAGAAGCGGATGAAGATGCGGAGAGTTGTGAGAATGATGCCGATGCTGAGAAACAGGGCGTAGATGGGTATCAGGGCTGAGGGAGGATAGTATGCCATCTTGAAGTATACCAGAGACAGAGTATGTCTTGAGGTGTGATTTGAACTTCAATAAAAAGAGGGAGGGGCGGTATTTGACTGTTTGTGGTGACTTTGTGTGGTAGACGCTTAAGTATGGTTCGTCAGCATTTCGGGGACCAAAAGCGAGCCGAAAGTATGTTTGTGACCGGATGGCTTCGACAATTCTGATCCAGTCGAGCTCTGAGCTTTATGTTGCACCAAGATTCTGCTCCTTGCTTCTCAAAGCCACAGAGTAAAAATAGGGCAGGATCGGACTGTAGTGATTATGTGATGATGCTGTGCAACGGTGGCTCGCCTATCAGCCAATAAGATACAGAATAACATCCAGCCTATCATGGCATGCCATTCTAAATTAACACCTACTCTAGTCTCTCATATCTCATTTCGTGAGGTCGCAAACACCGTCAAAGTACAAACTAGGGTTCAAGAGTAGCGAAAAGAACGGAATTAAAGCATCGAGTGACAAAGGAAGCTGGCGCTACATACATAGAACCGGACTATGCCATTGGGCATTTAACTAGGTTCAGAAGAGGAGAGGAGACTTAGTCGAGAATTGCGACACTAATTCACCGCTCGCTGCATGGACCACTTTCCGTTTCCAGCGATCGAACCGGATTAACGCCACTATGCACGCCTCTCACGAGCGACCAATTATCGACGTACAGTAGTATAGGATGGGTATGCGATGAGAAACAAGGCGTTGCTACGATAATGAGATCTATTTTGAGACAATGACAAATCGCGCGTCCTGTGTTCGTCCCCCATTCTCTTGTTGTTGACCACAAACCCTCCCTATCTCTAATCACCACACCAATCCAGGATCCTCCTCGCCCTGCAACCACACCCATAGCCTCATACATCTTTCTCTGATACCGTTCATAAGTCGGCAACTTCAAGTCGATCAGGTGTCCCACGACTTTCTCCTGCGCCCAGCCTAGATACCTGTACCCCTTGGGGTAGAGTATTTGAGGGGCAGGCATGGAACTGGGACACTCGCTTACTAAACCGGCCATCAACAACGTGATTTTTCTGACACTGCAACGTAATCAATAATTCTGAAAATAGGCAGAGAGAGCCTATTATGATATTTCAGGTTATGCATCCTACGTTGTAGTGCGGAAAGCTACGAAAAGTGGCTTAAAGTGCCCGTTTTCGAGTGTCCCACTTAATATTGTTCCATGCCTGGGGGCACGGGGTGGGGGGTATTTGAAATGGCCCGTGCATAACCACTACCGCCCTGGTGCTATTGGCCAAATCGATAGTTCTGCCACCTCACCAGATAACGGTAACCTGTCAAATTTTGGTGTTCCTACGCACGAGCCAATATTTCAAAGGTAAATGTTAACTGATCAGCCTACGGCCCACATCACCCTGCGGCCCATTAACCTAACACGCGACGCGTTGCTCAACTACCACCACAATGGCTACACCACAACAGCAAGAAGCCCTTTACCGACAGGGCAGAGTTGACCTAGCTACTTAACCCTACACGCAGGGCCAGTTCCAAAGCCTCCGGCGCGCCACAGATACGTCCGATGCTCCTCGTACAACAGCTAGGCGTCACCTTTCTTGAATTGCACCACGACGCAATACGCCTGCAAACAATCGCCTATCTTAAGCGCTGTACGCATAGCCCACCAAGTCCAACAGAACAAGCTCTTGGCCAGCTTGTCAAGGGGTGCCGAATGGTGATGTCAAGCGCTGTGCTGCTTGCAAGCGAAGCTACGGATGGAGAACCAGCGCTAGAAAAAGGAAGAAGGCATAGAAGCGCACGTATATAGCTAGGGGAGGGGTGCTATCAGGCTTAGAAGGGGCCTCTCGTGCATCTACTGCTCAAGAGGAGGCAGTAGAGGGGGCAGCAGAGGCAGCGGTCGGGCCACGGCAACGAGCATCACCCAAATGCAGCATGTGCAGTTCACTAGAACACGCACTTACGTGCCCTAGACGGCAGGCAACTGGCTAGTAGATAGCTATATACAATACAATTGTTCGTTGTTGAGCAATATGCATTTCTAGTACGTAGTAGTGGGGTTACTCGGGGCCCGAGTAGTGGGCCGCAGGATGATGTGGGCCGTAGGCTGATCAACTACGTTATTCGTATGACCCCTTTTACTAAACGTACAACCCTCTCTCATAGCCTAAAGTCCTCCCCCCTCAACCGCCGAAGTGACTGTCTCACCTCCCCGCAATGCGGCCGGCTCGAGCCGTAGGAGGGAACTTTGCACCCTGGGAACCGATGCAAGGTGGTTGGGAGTCGCCACCTCCAATCCGTAGCCGTTGGGAGACATTCAAGGCCCAACGGTTCGTAGGCAACTGAGACATAACCCGAGTAGCCTTGGCGGAGATGAGCCCTGGAGGGGTATTGCAGTGGGGTGATCAGATAAGCTGGTTAAAAACCAGTTAAAGCCCACCATTGTTCACGAGACTTGAGGAAAAGGTGGCGAGATGGCGGATCGAGAGCTGCCTGATGCCTGAATTGAGAGAGCTTGGCATGACTGTGATGACTAGCACTCCAAACGAGAAAGAAGCGGTGCACGTAAAAGCGGAGACCATTAATGAGTGCAATATTGGCTTACCTAGAAAGAACTTACCGTACATGTGACACCGTGACTCCGTGACGCAGAGCGCGGGGCTGATGCGGCGAGGCTGCGAGGCTGAGGTTGAAGCCTACAGGTGGTACATGCGCTCAGCTCGACAAGGTACGCATCCTTCATCCTGCCGTGAAGCTTGTCCATAGCCGAAACTTTGCAATGCTATCGGTGCAGGCAGTAGGAGTAGCATTTGCGGAGTGGCGACCAGATTGAGAGAGTCGGCGAGGTTAGCAGTTGGGTTGAAACCGCTACCTACGCTATAATCTCACGGAGAGGCAAAGAGGTGAGAGTGCCCAGCGCAGGGCTAGGTGTGCGGAGAGATAATGGGATTGGAATCGCGCCGTGTGATAGGACTCTAGGTACACTCCAATGGATGGGTAGCGTTGGCCACCGGCCACTGCGGAGTTTGATGGTTTCAGAGTGCTGTGCCACCCATAGTGTGAAAACCGACGCCGGGGACGGGGTTAGAGTGCTGACGATGGGGTGTGCACATTGCGGACAGGACGGGAATGGGAATGTAGAAATCCGTTCATCGTTCGCAATTGGTGCTTCTGTGATGAATTATTGGAATCTGAGTTAGAGTGGGTTGCGGACGTCGGGGGCCGGCAGTCGGGATGAGAGAGCAAGGAGGCTATTTTTGGGACGCTGTGCCATTCTAGGCCGGAACCTTAGACATCGCAACCCTCTGCCCTCCTGTCTCCGTTGCTTTCTCATGCAAACACTTGCTTGCTCATCAATAAACTCTCGGCCTCCTCCTTGACTGCCCAGCCTCATGTATGACGTCCCGCCGACGACTGGAGCAAAAGTCGGTGTTGCAACACCAAGCTGTGCCACATCTGGATTGCTGGCGTGTGGCTTATACGAGATGAGGCGCAGTCACGGCCTGGAGGTGGCCAATCTCACCACCCTACTGCGATAGAACGGATTGAACAAAAGATTGCCTCTCAGAAAGCAGAAGAAAAGGAAAGAAGACCAGAGCTGGGTTTTGCGGCCCCCAAATGTTAAGTATTGATTGATGTGACCCTGGCGGGGATCGATTGCAGGAGTCTACGTAACCGCCGTGGCGCGTGGGCGAGGCTGAAGAGATGGGCATCGCTGAGCCAGAGGTTGGGCAGCGAGATGGAGACGTCAAACCGAGTTGCTGAGGCCGGCGTCTTGATGAAGACGAAGGCTAAAGCGAGTTTGCTCTTGGGGTCACGGCCGCATAAACGGTCTTTCAACGGGCGGCAAGAGCGCGAATGATGGGATGAGTGGCCTCTTTCTCAGACCTGCTCGGCTCGTCTTGTCGAAGTACATCAGACAAGACGAGGGTCAAACGGGCATTGCTGTGCGGCGAGGAAAAAGACGACGTATGCTCCCACTCCGGTATCTCCCGCAGCTGAAGGCAGCAAGGCACCTCGGGCTGCCCACGGGGACGCGCGAATTGTCGTAGTCTCTATCGTGGCTAACCGCCGAGGGACCATAGGTGCACTGAGGAGGAGGGTGTCGGAGCAGAAAGTCGCGATAGTTCGTGGTGGAGAGCGCAGGGCGAGGCCGTCCGGTCACGACTCAACCCTCGCCGTGCTGCGAACGATGCATCGGACAGGGCCAGCAGCGGGCTGCAGCCGTAGCTCCCGCTGTTGCCAGCCAGTGGCAAGCTCTTCCCAGCAGCGTCATCGGAGGCCATTGTTGGTCACCCTGCCCTCCAGCCTCATCACGCCTGCGAATGAACGGGCACTGCGCGCGCGGCGGCCTTGTGCCTGGCGTGTGGCTTGCACTGCCATCCCTCCCACCCTGCCTCTTCACCTCCATTCCACTCCCCTCACACCCTCAGCTGCGACGAGCCCGCAGAGTGCCTGATCACCCCGTCACCCGACAAGCGCTATCTGTACGATGGGGCCATTTCGATGCCCGCCATGCTCGAGACTGCCCACGGTGTCTCGTTCTCGGGCGCACTGGGCGTGGAGCGTCGTCAGTGCGGAGACTTTGCTGCCAGGACACGCCCCGGGCACACTTCCATCGCTGTTTCGGGCGCGTCGGACTCGATGAGGCCTCCCTGCCGTTTCAAATGCTCCGCTGCTCACCAGGCACGCCCGCAGCCAGACACGCCGGGGCAGGGTGGCCAGAGCGAGCGTGAGAGGTCCGATTGTGGCTCATGTTCGCTCCTGAGGCAGTGCAGAGGCCTCCCATCCCTCGCCCTCGACGCCCGACGAGCGTGCCACTGGCCCCATTGCCCGTCACTTAATGCACGCTGCTCCGTCATGTAGGGAGCGCGAGCCGGCCGCTGCTGCACCTAGGGTGACCAAGCCCGATCTCTCCAGGCTGCACTCCCCAACCCGATATATACCCCCATCCGCCGCAGGGCCACCCGCCTTGCACTGCACCTCCTGCGCCTTACACATTCCTGCATAAACCTTCTGCACGACACTGTTCAGTCCGACCCATTGTGGACATGCTTCCTCGCCTTCGACATTGCTGATTCTTGGTGCGCTATTCTATCCATTCTACGCTTGCGAGTTGTTTCAGTTGGCTTGTCACCTGCACCTTTATATCGTCACCACCACAAACCACCGACATCACCACCGTAAGTGCACGCGCAACACTTCTATGACCCTCCTGTTTGACCATTGCTAGTCGCTCTTGTTCCAAATTCATTGTCATCCGGCTCTTTTATCCTGTCTTCTGCTACATTCCTCCCTCTCAACTTCATCTTACTCCTGTCGGAAAAGAGCTTCGGGAAATATCGCAGTCAACACACGCAACCCTAGTACTTAACACAACCACCCCTTCCTTGCGAAAGCTTAACGGTCCGTCCGGAGTGCTCTCTCCGGCAACCGAGCACCCATTCGACCGAGAACTGCCGTCATCTCGTCGCCAAAATCGCGACCATGTGCCACATCGAGCAGCGCCGGTACATCTACGGGGACGGATCGCGGGATACCATTGTCGAAGTCCCGCATCCATGCAAATACGCCTCGTCGACGCATACCTGTGACAGAGTGACCACCAAGAAGACTGAGATCCATCTCTCTTCGCCGGCTCATCTGCCATCCCTCAGAGATGATGCGCCGTCCCCAGCATCTCTGGATCCCCCGACACCCCCACCAGGAGGCACCATCCTGATCCAAGAACGCCGACCTACAAGCATCGAGCGGCGCCCATCGACCAAAGATCGCGGCCGCACCCGCTACATCAAGCCCGAAATCATCCTCGACTTTAGCTCCAAGAAGAACCGCGAGAAGAAATATAAACGCTCATCCCTCGGCACCGTCTCCATAAGCTCCTCCAACGAGGTCAACATCGACTCCCCCACCTACCGTGCTTCCTACTCTCCGATTAGAACCGGCTTCCCGGAAGCCCCCGTCGCACCCCCTGCCTCCACAGCTCCCTACTCCACTATCCCAGCTTACCCAACCACTCACGCCTCGCACCACCGCCACAGCTCCTCTAACTCCTCGTACGGTGGCTCAGGGTATTATCAATCGCCATACTCCCCCTCCGACCCCCCGTCCAGCCCTACTACCCGCCGCAGGAGTACCCGCAACCCGGTTTCCCTCCACCAACCACTCCCACCCATCACGCAGGCTCCACCATCTCCGTCTTTCAGCACCGCTCCCCCCAGCCCATCTCCCTACCATACCACCCTCGTCACCCCACGCACTTCAGGCTCAACCGCAACATCGCTCTCCACCGAGACCTCCGCCTTCCCGCTTGACTACACGCAATTCGTCCCCGGTCGCCGCTCGCCTTCACCCACGTATTCATCTTATCCAAACTATCCGCCCAACCTCCCCACCGACAGCAAGAAACTGCAAGAAGCCACCGACGCCGCCATCGCCGCATCTTTGCAAGCAAAGGAGAATGAAGAGGCGCGCCAGGCCACCCTCGAGCGTGCGCGATTCGCCGATAGGGAGAAGTTACGCAATGAGCAGAAGATCGCGGAGGCGGAGAAGCGACGGGCGGAGGAGAGGGAAACAGCTAGATATCTAAAACGCAAAGAACAAGAGCGAAAAGACTCGGAGTACGCCGCCTCACTCGAGCGCGAGGAGCGCGAAAAAGACAGGAGAGAAAAAGAAAAAGAAAAAGAAAAAGAACGCGACCGCGACCGCGACCGCGACCGTGAAACCCGCACCACCCGGCCCTCCACCAAGAAACCCTCCCGCCTCGACGACGAAATCGCGCGTCGAAAGCGCCAAATGGAAGACGCGCAAGCGGCCCTCGACGCCTCCACCACCGCCCGCTCGCGGCGCCCCTCCATCTCCCAGCCCTCCCGCCCCGACTCGTTCTCCCAACAACAACCACCCAAACCTCGCCCCGAGTCGTTCTCGCAGCAACCGAAAACAAGCAAGCGCTCCTCCGCCCTCGCAACCAAAGAATACGAACTCGCCCTCGCCGAAACCGCCGTCATCATGGAATCCGAACGCCTCGCCGCCGCGACCCGCGACCGCGACGAGCGCGCACAGCAGCTGAAGGCGCGCCAGCAACGCCCGGAGTACTGGGACCCGCGCGGCGAGATGCGCCAGGCGAACGTGTACAACAACCCCACGCTGCCCAGCTCGCCGATCATGGATGCACCGTCCGGTGGGATGCGGGGGCGGCGGGGGAGTATCACGTCGGCGCCACCGCTGCCGCCGCGGGAGGGGATGGATGGCGGGTTTGGGCCGGGGCTGGGCGGCCGGCGGGGGAGTGTTTCTTCCCAGCGCCCACCGAGCCGCAGCCGGAGAGTGTCGATCCACCAACCCGCGCCGCCAGATCTGTCTATCGACACCAACCAGCCAGTGCCGCACGGCCCGCCGCCGTCGCGGTCGGCGTACGCTCAACTCCCGCCCCCAACGCCCTCGTCGCCGGGGCTGGCGCGGCGCGAGTCGTTGCGGCAGCGTGGGGCCAGGGTTATTGCCGAGGCGCAGGACAAGGCGGCGGCGGAGGAGCGGGCGAGGGAGCGGAGTAGGGCGTTGAGGGCGGCGCAGGGGTTGGGGGGGCAGGGGAGTGAGGATGAAGACGGCCTTGGGCCGAGTCTGAGAGGGGGGAGGAGGAGGGGGGGCGGGAACTAGGCGAAAGGTGAAGCGGGCCTGCCTATACGAAGGGAGGGGTATTCCATGGCTTGTAAGGTGACATGTATTTTCTTGGACTTTGTACTCCGTGGTATTGGATATTGGATGTCGGGCATCGATGTAGAGAACTCTGATATTGGGTCGAGGGGTCTCTCCTCACTTGGCGTTCTATACCTAGAGGCGGTGGGGGTTCTGGTTCCATTTCTCTTTTTGCTCATGGGAGGGAACTATCATAGAATCGGAATCCGGGGCGGCGGTTATACAAAACAAAGCAAAAGCGCCATATAACCTGTAGTTTCTCCTCTTTGTATCGTTGAGATTTTCGGCCGAAATATGAAAAAACACACCTTTTTGAGCCGCTTCAATCTTTTTTAATTCCTTCGTCTTTTTCTAACCTTCATCAGCGGGGAGAATATCCCGCTTTTGCCTGACTTGAATGTTAGCATTTAGGCCCATGGAATTTCGCTTAGTTTGCACTAGATATCTGCAATCACCATCTTTCAAGAAGGATCTGTTCAGCAAAATGTCACTTGAAAAGAAAGCGAGAGTGGGACAGCGAAGGATCGACAGGGGGAAATTCGTATAGTACGGTGAGAAGAATGCCCCAGGCGTGAGGATGTAACTTGGTGATTTCCCCCCCGGCTTTTTGGGCTAAGTCACGTGCCTTCTATTTCCTATCCACATGCAAAAGATGAAGAGGCGGAGGGCCAATTCAATGTGTAGTTCCGAGCAGATAGATGGATGTCTGTTTGCCCGATTGCAGAGACAATATAGGAGGAGTAACGAGGCAATGGAGGGACGGAGTGAGGGGGATCGAGGGGGGTCACGTGTTCCACATATTCCATGCGCATGCAAAGGATCAAGAGGTGTTCGAGCTCCCGGAACAATGAAAAGGGCCGAGGGGGTAAGTTGAAATCTTTATATATAATCACCTCACGTGGTCCTCATATTCCAGCTGCATGTATCTTCAGTGAGGTGTCGAGTTCCCGGAATAACCAGAGGGCCGGGGAAGGTGGCAACATATGGTTATGTAAGCAATGTTAAGATCGAGACAGGAACGCTGAGGACGGACGGGAATGGAGCGGGATGAAGTTTGAAGTGGAGAGTCACGTGCTCACCGCTATCCCGTCCACGTAGCAACTTTCGACGACGATTTCTTCCCCGTCTGAATTCTTGCCAAATTTCATGGCGTGGTTAAGACGCGGGAAGTACGTACCCCAATCCCACCCATATATATACTCAATGAGGTAGAAGGGGGGGCAATATCGTGCAAAACGGATGAGATGGACGATTATGTGAGCGATTAGCTGGCTCGAGGATGAGATACAAGTAAGAAGGGAACAGAATAAGGCGAGAAGCACGTTGTTCCCCAAATTCCGTCCTCATGTATGTTCAGTGAGGTGTCAAGCTCCCGGAAAAACCAAACTCCCGAGGCGACCAGACCTCGGGATGTACAATTAGCTAAGCGCTTTCCATCTTCACGTGTTCCACATATTCCAGCTACATGCAAAGATCAAGAGGTGTCGGGCAAGCCGGAAGAATTGAAGGGCCGAGGGCACGCAAAATAAGCATATCCGAGCTCGCCAGGCCGCGAGGAGGAAGGTAGTAGGTGTTAACGAGGGAAAGAAGGTCTATCTTTACCTCGCCTAATGTTAGCAGAAGATGAACTAGAACGTGTCGAGGATGTAGGTAAAATGAGTTAGGAGTGTGAGGGAATGGAGAGATGAAGGGAGTGAAAGGGTCACGTGTTCCCCAGATCGCGGTTGCATGCGAGGTGTCAAGCAGCCGAGGACGTAATTGTAGCTCACATGTTCCACATATTCCAGCTACATGTATATCCCGCGAGGTGTCAAGCTCCCGGAAAAACTAGAGCGCCGAGGGCACGCAAAATAAGCATATCTAAGTTCGCCAGCCGGCAAGGAGAAGCAGATAATGGGAATTAGTGAGAGGAAGACGGTCCCTCTCTATCTAGCTTTACTAACGAGGAAGATGAATTCAGTTGCGATGTCTCAAACGAGTATGAGCTTGATGGAGGTTAGGTTGGAAGAAGGATCAGAGTGTGTTGAGATTCGCGCACGCTGATGACAGCAATCGCAGCCGCGAGTTTCGATAGTAACGGACAAGGCAGCGAGAGGGGAAGAATCAGTGAGACAATCGCGGCAAGCAGACAACATAGACACCGGGTGTAATCATCGATTTCTCTACAGCTAAGCTAACAGAGAAAAGAAACTAATCGTAATGTTACGCAAACCAAATGGTCCATCAGGGGGGTATCCGCACGATCTGCATCGGCGCAGCTTGCACCATATCCACCCTAGCACCACGTCTAGGGGTATCCTATCCCATCCTCGGAGAATGCAGAGCGAGATTCCCAATGATATCATATCGACCACATCGCACGGCAACATTCCCAAAGCTTCGAGATATCCTGTATCAAGAACTTAACCAGTGACCTTCCGCACTATGCTCTTCCTCCGCGGCGGCTCCTCGCCGGCAGCAACACTTGCGCGCCTGACCGCCTCCTCAAAGTCCTTGTCGCCCCCAGCCAGATGTCCGTCGAAGCTCCAGAGCGCGGGGCAGGGACCGGTTTTGCGGCGGAGGACGTAGCGCTTGACCCACCACGGCAGCACAGTGCCGCACTGGTGGCTCATGAAGCGCCTAGTAGGGATCGCGAAGATGTAGTCCAATTCCTCAAGCGTGCGCTGTTTCGTCTCGGGGACAAAGAGGAAGATCATCACGAAAGCGACGATGTTAAGGAAGGCATAGAAGCCGAAGGCGCCGGTGGGCGTCATGGCGGCGAGCATGCGCGGGAAGGTGATGGAGAGAACGGCGGCCCAGAAGAGGCAGGTGGCGACGGCCCAGGACATGCCGACTTCGCGATGGGAGAGGGGGAAGACCTCGGCGGAGTAAGTGAAGGGGACAGGACCCTCGCCAGGAGAGTAGAAGGCTGCGAAGAGGTAGATGAACAGTGCGACGAGGCCGAGATGGGCCTTGCTCGAGGATGGGATCAGGAAGCACAGACCGGCGGCGAGCAGGGTCCAGCACATCTGCGGGAACGTGAAGAGGAGCAATGAGCGGCGGCCGAAGGTGTCAATCGTCCAGATGGCGGGCCACGCGAAGACGAAGTTGACCAGACCGAAGCCCCAGGAGGCGAGGAGAGACTCGGTGACGCCGGCGCCGGCATTCTCGAAGACGGTGGACGAGTAGAAGGCGATGATATTGATACCGCAAAGCTGCTGGGCCAACATGACGGTGAAGGAGGCCAAGGTCGCACGACGCACACGCGGGATGGTAAAGAGCTGGATGAAGCGAGTAACATAGTTGGTTGGCTTCTCGATCAAGGACGCTTCCATGGCTAGCTGGGCGTGGATGTAGTAAAGATCACGAGCAGCCTGGAGCTTGTCGTTGCGGAGCTTGACCAGCGAGCGGTAAGCATTCTTGTACCTGCCATTCTTGATGTACCAACGGGGAGATTCTAGAGCGAGTCAGCAACGAGGCTAGAGAAGAATGGAGAGGATGAATGCATACCAGGGCAAAAGTAAATGCCGATTAGAAGGGGAATCGCTGGAAGCATAGCAGATCCCAATTGTAGACGCCAGGAGATCTTGCCGGTATCCTTGACGGCCAAGTTGGCGCAGGTGCCGAGGAAGATACCGAAGGCAGTCCACATCTGCCACGACATGACGAGGGCGCCACGGATGGAGGCAGGCGAGTTCTCAGCGCTGAAGATGGGGATAGTGGAGCCTTTGCAGCCCATGCCAATTCCGAGAAGTAGACGAGTGACTAGGAGTTGAGGCCATGTCTGGGCCACGGCGCCACCAACAGGAGAAAGGGCACAGAAGACGGCAGAGATGAAGATGCAGCCGCGGCGGCCGAAGTATTTGTTCAAGGGATCAGAGCACCAGCATCCACTGTTTTGGTTAGCCAGGCAAATGAGTAGTAGGCGCAGATACGCTTACATGAAGGCAGAGGCGATGTAGGGACCGGCGTTGATCAGACCCTGCAGCCACTGGTTTCGTGAGGCATTCGGGTTGGGGATTGTGTTTGCTTTGTCTAAATAGTCCCCGACTGGGATACCAAGCGCATCGGGAAAACTCAGATTGGCACCGTTGGAACCAGTTTGATCCCTATTCGCTAGATCAGTTTCTGCAAGAGACGAAAGATTCGGGGTCGCTCACCATCCCTGGACGGCGGCGCCAATGGAGCACAGGATAATGGTGAAGTAGAGCAGACGCGGCTGGCGCCACTTGTGCAAGACCTCATTGCGGATCGCGTGCTTCTCCTCCTCGGTGATGCCGGGGACGGACTCGAAGGCGGGCGGGTCCTTGGCGACGAGGGCGCCCTTGATGAGCAAGTCGACCTCCTCGACGAAGCCGTTGGCCTCGGCGAACTCCTTGACCTGGTACACAACCTCCTCGACGCTCAGGTGGGCAAGGGGGTTCTGGATCCTAGTGCAATTGGTTAGAAGCGCGACAAAGAGAGGGCGGGCGGCGAATGGGGGCGCGACAAAGCCGCGGGGCAGGCGTACTTGGCGGTGATGTTGTTGTTGATGTCCATTTTCTCCTCCCGGCTATGGTCGTGATACTGCTCCTCAGTGGCCCTGCAATCTGCCGTCAGCTTCTTTGTCGAGGGCGCGCGCAATGAAGCAATTTCAAGCTGTGCGACAAGCAATCAGGCGGCCACTTACAGCTCGCTCTTCTCGATGTTGACCTTGTCGGCATCATGGGTAGACATGATGGCGGAGCTGACGGGGAGCTTGTCGAGCTTCTTGGCTGTGGGGTGGGTGTGGCGTTGACGGGAGACGAGTCGTGGAGAAAACAAAAACCGGGGCGACGGCGGGTTTATCACTTCTTGTTCCTCCCGTCTCTCTGCTGTGCGAGCTGCAACCCCGACGCACGGCTTCCCCGCACGTTGCGCGCAATTCACCATGGAGCTTTGAGCAGGCGGCCTCGCAAGGGCGGATGCCGGTCTAGCACGGCCGGCCCCAGACAGGCCAGCACCTCTTCGGGCTGCGATCCCCAGCGGCGTGCCGCGCCGTGATTTGCCAAGGCCCATTCACCCGCCTGGGACATGCCCTAAAAGGATCGCCGCAGCCACCGCCTGCGCGCGGGGTGTAACGGTGTGACCGCATCGGCAGCGATCGGCGGATGCTAGCCTGCACTCGGCCTAACACGGCGCGCCTCGCACGGGAGCGAGCCCGGCGTCTGGCCTGGAGTGGTAGTCCCGGCGCCGATACTCACGTGAGGCCTGCTCGGGGAGTCCGTGAGTGAAAGGGCTAGCGCTCACTCTTCACCGCACCCTGTCCCAGTTGCCCTGCGTCGAGCCAACACCTCGCAGACCTCGTTTCTCCAGCATGCCTCCGAAGCCCCAAGCCTGTCTGGCTGGCGATTCTGGGCAGCGCCCAAGCACTCCCAGTCTGCGCAATTGTCCTGATCGCTATACCAGTTCGCTCCCAGCATCGCTCGCTTCGCTTGGACTTTGTCGTGGCCGCCTCCTCGTGCTGGCATGGAAGCTTTCAAGGCCATGACGCCGTGGCGTCTGCGGGAGCCACTGGAGTCGGCGGCGTGTGGGGAAGGCGTTTGAGCCGCAATCTCGTTCGCTGAGATGCTTTGATGCTTTGCCGCTTTGGCTCGCAAAAAGTCACCAGGTCATGCATCCACAATGATCCATCCTCCACCAACACGACGATGCCGGTCGCTGTCCACTCGCTGCCGTTGAAACGCCCCGGGAGCCTGGTGAATGGGGTGCCGCGCGACTCATGCACTCCCGCCACCACCATGGCGAGCCTTGTCCGCGCGACACACGCTCAGGTCCCCTCTCACGACGATGATGGCGCGAGCGTGCTGACCTTTCTCGGCGTCAGACTCGATGCAGACGCGGAACCAGTTCCATTCGACGGATGTTGCTGTCGTGCGACCACGGCCTCATGCACCGACGCCGCGCTGGGCTGGCTCTCGCAAGCGTGATTGGAGGACTCTGCTCCCGTCCCGGGGCTTCGGTGGAGCTCCAGCCGACAGCTCGAACCAGGAAAACACCAGCAGTCCCCAGCACACCAAGCGTCTGGAATCCTTCCGTGGCAGCGCTAGCCGCGACGGCCTCTGGGATCTTCCAGGCGCGAGTGTTGGGCCTGCTCGATGATTCCTCGAGGGTCTCGCGATCCTGCGCATATCCTCATCATCCGTGCGCATTGCAATTTTCCGTGTCCGTGGGCCCAAGAAGTGGCTGTTTTTCAGCATGCACAGTTCCCGTGTTCTGTCGCATTGTCTCGAGTTTCCCGGGACGGTAATCGGGTCTGTACTCGGGTCTGAAGCAAGGGCGCAATCGCAAATTGCACTTTCTTGGGACAATTATCAACAGGCGCTCTTTCTTTAGCTGCCAGGCTCACAGACTCCGTGGCGCGTCGGGCGCGTGATTCTCACTCCGTCCATGGTCTGATTCGATGACGGCTGCGTGCGGTGGTGCATCTGCGGTGTCTTTCTAGCTCGCCTCTAACCCCAGCTTCAACCCTTGCTCGAGCTCAACCTCGGCGCATCCTGCAGCCCTCCCTAGCGCGTCGCTGCCGCGTTTGTGGCGTTCGCCCAGCGTGTGCCGAGCCATTGTGCCATCTGATCGAATCGGCCACGGACTTCGGGCCGGCGGTGGCATCTGCTGGTCATCGACTGCAAGCGATTGAACCCTGGCTCTTGGCAGAATTACAAATGCTTGTGAGCGCTGCAGGCGTTGAGGTCTATCGTGAATTCAAACGGACCATGGGAGGAGGTTGCGAAAATCGGCCCGAACCCCAGGTCTCGACTCCCCTTCCTCCGCGCCCCAAACCCACAGTCGAGATTTTTAGTGGAGCAAAAAAAAATGGAAAAAATCCATCGAGCATCAACGGGGCCCTATGGAGAAAACGACACGAAAACCCACCAATCCCGCTCCACTGAAGACTCCGTAGCCCGCGAAACAATCCAGCCTTTCCTAAGCATCCATCCATTCCCGATTGCCTTCTCTGTCTGCCCGCATCGCATGCGTGATTTCTCCAGCGGTGCGCACGCACAACATCCTCACTATTACTGTCTATAGTCTGATAGTTCGCGCATATTTCCAGCCACTACTCGTGCATCTCGTATCTGCCAACGCCACAAACGTGTCTAGCGGCCTCCGAGATATTGTAGATCCTCGCCGCATGCGTGCCTTCAGCCTCAAGCGCCATTTTCATCCAGCCTCCCTCCAGCCCAATGCAGCCCTACACACTCCACGATTTGGCCTGCCGCATCCGGCAACCCGACGTGCGCGGTTTCTAACTCCACCAACGTCGCCCCTGACTCGGCATCTCACGATAGTTGGCGCACTGACTCTGCGACAGCTACACCCCAGCACCCAGCATCTCGGCGGTGAAGATGGAAGGAAGGGGAGGGGAGACCGGGGACTCCACGCTTCTCCCATTCCTGTCCCAAGCTACGCAGTCTGGGCCGGTGGGGTCTCCACTCACCACACCAACCCTCCTCCACTCCCCCCCTGCGCACGCTCTCTCACCCCACCATCGCATGTTGCAAGGTTTGCGGTCGCGGCAACCAGAACACCTCTAAATAACAACCTCACGCTGCTTGGACCGCGCGGTTCCTAGCGCGTTCTGGAGGTCGAGCTGGGGGCTGGACGTTTCACGTCGTGGCTGCGGGCGGTTCGGCGTGCGCGCTTTTTCCAGTACGTGTCGGTTAGTGTGCGTGCGGAGGATTGGGACGAACGTGTGGAAGGGCGGGAGAAGGGCGCTAGAAGCCTGCGCACTGGCTTCGGAAGTCCGAGCCCACTCGTTGGGCGTGCGCCTGAGCGGGCGGACGGCTTTTCGCACGCACCATCCCGCCGAGAGCGGTCGGCGTGCCAGCCACTGCTCATGCACATCCCAGCCTCCGTCCGCACGTCCTGCGTAACTCGGCTATGGCTATCGGGGGGCGCGCGAGGCTGGAGTCTGCCTTCCATCCGGTGAAGGTTGATGCGGTGGTGGGGGCGCTAGACGCAGCGTTGGTTGCACTACTCCTTGCACCACTACATACACCCACCCTGTGTGTACGCGGCTGAGACTTGCGTGATGCGTGATGCATGATGCACGACAGGCATGGAAGGTTTGCCTGAGATCGTCGATGCTATAGGTTGACGAAGGGATGGACTGATGGTTGCGCCACGTGGACGCTACGGCGGTAGGTAGCGTAGGGTGGTCGGGTTGTTGTGTGGTGTTCATCTCTTCGGAACCAGCTAGAGGGGGGAGGTGCTGGAAGGACGAGGACGAGGACGAGGATGGGCGCCCTGCTTTTGGGTTGGCTTCTCGTTCGCTGCTGCTATTGACGCGGCGATGTCGGCGAGAGGTCGGAGCGTGGCCAACGTCTGGCATGCTTGATGGGTGTGGTGAGTGGGCTATGAGAATCCAATAGGCGACGTCGGATCCAGCAAGAGGGCACACACAATCGATCACCTAGGTGTCAGATCGACCTCCCGCAAGCCTCATAGACGTTTGGAAAGATACATAGGACACCTCCCAACCACCGCAACACCAACACCTCCAAGCCGATCCAAAAGGAACGCTTAGAAGATCGTCCTCTCTCGCATTCCCGCGCACCCGCAACGCGTTCCTGGAGGATTCCGCAAAACTCCCGCAACCCCCCAAACCAAGCTGCCACGATTCCCAGCCGTCCAAGCACAGCTACTAACCACAGCGAAGTCGCCGATCCGATGTCGACTCTAGGAAGATACCAACATGAAGGATTGCTCGATCGTCCTCCTACCACCTGCATGCACGCACGCCGCACTCCTAGAGGATGCCTGCCGCTGGCTACCATCCATAGCACACCACCACACTCCCCATGCCAACCCCCGGACCCCAGACCCCAGATGACACGGCAGCTAGAACGGAGCTAGAAGCCCGCTAGAATAAAATGGCTCATGCATGCTGCTTGACGAGGTAGCCGAGCGTGGTTTCTTTGGGCATGGTAGCGAATCACCTAGGATGGGGGTGGTAGACGAGGCCTCCCCCTAGCGGAAAAATGCCAGATCTAGTATTGTTGGGAGGAGCCTAACCTGACAACTAGCATCTAGCACAGGGGGGTTGGACAGCTCACCAGCTCACCAGCTCACCAGCTCGCCGGATCGTCTGACATGCATGCGATACCCGGAGGATGCCGCGCATGTTGGGGGGATAGGAACGGGAAGGTGGAGGGACGATCGTTGTCGGAAGGGCGTGGGTGGGTTCTGGGGAGGATTTCGGGGACTGGTTGGGTCAAGCGATGATTGCTGATCTGGGGGGTGATGCGGGGGGGGAGGTAGGTTGGAGCGTTATGCGGTTGTGTTCTCCAGGTCTTTCGTTTCTCCTCCATCATCTCGAAGTAGGCAGGTATTGCGTTGCTTTCTTGCAGAAGTAGAGGAGCCCGTTGAGGCGTTGAATTTGACGCTTTCGTAGCACACCGTGGATTGTAAGTATGAGTCTGTATCTCAACAAATCGGTCAATGATTGTCGTTCCGTCGTTCTCAAATGGAAGTTGCAAGAGGAGAAGAGAAGAGCGCCAGAACCTCACGTCTGGATCTACCGATTCTACATTACCTTTCCCTCTGCGTGTCCATCCGTTTGTTCGTCCAACTCCCCCTCAACATCTTAAGAGTGCCGCCAGCACCGCTATCTTCCTGGTTCAATTTAGACTTCCCGGTATGGAACTTGCCCAACTACCCTCAATCGCGGAGTAGCGCGCATTTAGATCCTGTGGGCTACGCCGTCGACCAGCCACGGCTGCAGCAGTCAGCGCCCACTTCTCGTCCAAAGCGACCTCGTTGGCAGACGTTGGCGACCTTACTGTCGCCTTCATAACGCAAAGGTAGGGCAACAGATGGGTACGGGCCGAGAGTACCACCTGGCAAGCAATCTGCTTCTACTTGTTGTTCATGAACGATTGCCAATGATACGCGAACGCTTGGTAGCTAAACACGAACGATTACGGACGACTACCTGCTAGCCACCATAGACAACTCGTAGCTCTGCTCTGTCAACGCCCAGACGCAGAGGTAAACCCGTGCTTTCAATCCGACATCACGTGAGAACCTCGAAGTCACGCCCCAGGCCTCTCAAGCTACCTATAAAACCACTCTCGCCTCCCTTCGTCGTACTACAGGAGTAGGAAACGCAGTTGGACCCGTCCTTCGGGATTGTAAAACTCCACTCCTAAGAGCCCTATGGGGCTGGGTGGAGGATCAAAATCTCCAAGCCACAACCGTGCATGGGGACGGTGTGGTCCTGCGGCATCAACTATATAACAACCTGTTCGTATGTTGGAGTCTGCGGTGTACAAATCAGCGAAGGCGACACTGAATGTTGTGGGTTGGCTGGTGGGTTGCTTCTAGCAAAGCCCAGGTCGAATAGCTCTGATGGCTGGTGGAGTTTGGGTGTTAACTCGGCCATCCCATGCTTCCTATGTTGGGGTTTGCTGGTGGAAGGGGTTCTTGTAACAAAGGATGGGGAACACAACAATGGCTGGTGGGGTTTGCTGTTGTGTAGCGTTGGTGTGCAGCGTTGTGAGAGCTTGCTCAGCGCCAGGAGCCAGTTGAGACGATGAGCGTCTTCGCTCTACGGCGCTGGACACCTGCGTGAACAGGAGGCGGAGAGCAACTTCGCTCCAGCGCCTCCCTTCTACTTCAACATCCTCTAGTACTCGTTTCTGGTACATGTTGCTACATGCCGCCACTAGTATGTGTTCAGTACGTGTGATTGGCCGAAGACCATCCAAAGTCCCCCATTTCTAGCTTGAGGTAGGGTGCAGCGCCGTTCCTGCACACCAGCGCTAATCAGCGATTTCGCACAACGCCTTCAGTCCTGAACGCCGCTGAACACCACATCCTGACGCCGCTGGGCAGCATGATCGGTATGAGGGCCGAGTTCCACCCGCACCGGCCATTCTTTCCTTTCTTCCTCTTAGTTGATCCAACACCATTCATCATTCGCTGCCAAACTGTTGCTCTCCTCCACCTCCCATCGCGGAATCGTGTTGTCTATTTGCACAGCGACACGACCAGTCCCTCCAACCCAGCCATCGGGGTTTTCTTTCATTGCTGTTGCCCCAGCAACCATGGTCTAATATCATCTGCTTTTTGCTCTCCTCTACCCGGCTGCCATTTCTGAGGGCGGTAAGCTGAGTTGATCGACCCACCCCATGCGCTCATATCACCGGCGGTGTTGATTGCTCAACCCTAGGAACTGATCTCTCTATGAGGAAGAAAGGGCTTCTGAAATCTCGACGTTGGTTTTATACCCGAAAGATTTCGCCCAGCGAAGGGGCACGTGAGTTGCACTAAGTCAGGTGAGAGTGCGGTTCTAGGTGGAGTGCCAAGTGGAACGGAAAGGTAGAGGGGGGGTGGGGGGAGATTGGTTGCTTTACTGCTGGTCTGAGGAGGAGGTTGGATGCTCGTTTTGCCCTCAGTTTTCTTCACGTTTGAGGAGTGAAACAGCGAAGTCTTGAAATTCGAATTTGCAATCAGCCCGCTACAACTCTTGCCGCCAATCCAAAGGCAAAAAGTATGTCTGATTCAGAACCTCCTGCCAAAAGACATCGCTAACACGCTCAAAAGTGCTCCGGCGAGAGACCTTCCCGCGCCGGATGCGCCAAAGACTCGAATTCGGCCTGGACTGCGAGTACTTTGGCAACACAGGCGAGACCTACGAGGGTGCTCTGCAGTGTTAGCTAGCGGAGGGGAATGAGAAGGTTCGGGCTCTCGAATCGAACGCTGACGCCAATATGGAGCTCAAAACAGGATCTGAATACAAGGTCAATCTCCCATTTTCATCATGCTATTTCGCTGGGCTATTTGGCTGGGCTACTAAGGACCCCGCGGTTATTCTATTACAAGCATATAGATAACATCTATCAAAAAATCAACAAAGACCTACCCATCTCCTCCCTCCAACTTCCCCACGACAAAACCTAGCAATACTGATTCGCCAACCCCCCCACAGTTCGCCGCGCACCAATCCGCCGTCCACCACGCATTATTGTTCGGCCCGGTCAAGCAGCAGTCAGGGTTGCACTTCAAATTCGCCTTCGGCTGCGCCAGCTGGCTAACCTTCGACCCATACCCGCAATAGCACCCTAGCAGGGCAGGGAGCCAGTCGGGCAAATCCACCACTCCCCCACGCAGTCGCTGCTCGTGCAGTTGCCCTTGCCGTCCCCGCACACAGACTGGAAGCCAGATAGGTCCTTTTCGAGCGCGAAGTCGGAGTCGATGGTGTCGTGGATGCCCGCGTTGAGCTGGCGGAAGCCGGCTTGGTAGAAAGCAGGGAGGGGGGGACGCCGACTTGCCAGCCCTCTTTAGCGCTGTTGTTTACGCAGCTAGTTAGGACTGCGACTAGGTTGGTTAGCTGGGGTAGTGGGACAATTGGGGTGAGGGTGGCTGGCTTACCCTTCTAGGCCGTGTCCCAGCAATGCTGCGTCTGGTCATTGCCGGAGATGGAGCGGTCGCGCTCCATATACGCCTCGCTGCCTCCTTGGACAGCGATGAAGATCTCGCAGCGGCCGCCGCTGCCGGTTACGACAGCGCCGGCTTAGGCCTAGATGTCCTCAGGGATTTTGCAGTCGTTAGCGCAGAGGACTGTGGCAAAACGTGTTAGCAACCCCTATCTTTCCCAACTACCCTCACCAGATATTCAGGCACACACCTGCTCGAAGCTTCGCCAAAAGCTCATTAGGATTCACGACCTCCGCATCTCCGACCAGCGCCGGAATCACAATCCCCTGCGGGATGCTCCCCGCATCCGTCGCCTCGCACTGCATCTGCGGCGCCGAGGGGTTATGCTCGTGGTCCTTCCCCCACTGCTCCACCGCCGCCTGCACCGCCAGCGCCGTGTTCGAATGCCCCTGTGTCTTCGGATGGAAGTTGACCGCAATGCGCAGCTCGCCTGGGCGGAATCCGGATCGCTGGCGCCAAACTGGCTCTCGAACCCCTTGTTCTACGCCACCCACATCTGGTCCTCCGCGCTGTCGTTGGGCGCGAACTCGCTCTCGCTCAGCGTCGTGTCGAACGAGATGACCCGTATGTTGTTGTCGTTGCCACCCGCGGGGTCGCTCGTGCGGTCCGGCTCGCAGAAGGGGTGCGATTCGAACGGCGGGTCGATGTCCACGAAGCGGATCTTGTCGGTGTTGAGGGGCAGGATCTTCTGCTGGATCTTCTGGTTGACGGCGATGACCAGCCCGTTCATCTTGGAGCGGACGCCCGTGTGGAGCAGGTTGCCGTATACCGGTACTGCGGTGCCGCGGATGGGATGCGGGTCTTGGAGCAAGTGTCGCCGTCGGCGGGGTGCCGAAGAATCGCGCGTAGCCGGTGATGACGAGGGTGGACCACGAGTAGCCGAGCTGGTCCTTGATCGCGACTTTGTCGAGGACGTTGTTGACTTTCTCGGTGTACTTCGCCCATACGCCATCGCCGTTGATCAGGTTGGAGGAGCGCTGGAGGGCGGTTTGGCCCTCGGCGTCTTTGGTCTTGTCGAGGAAGGCGATGTTGTAGATGCACTTCTCGACGACGCCGCCGAAGTTGAAGTCGTTGCCGCTGATGGAGAGGGTGATGGCTTGCGCTTTTGCTTTTTCGAGGTCTTGGATCTGGTTGTCGATGTCTTCGAGGACGTTGCCGGAGCAGGCTTCGAACTGGAAGTTCTTGACTTCGACTTGGGTGAGTAGGGACTTGACCTGAGAGGAATAGGAGCCGTCGACGCGTTTGCACTGTTTGACTTGGGTGTTGGAGGCGTTTGTGTAGTGGCCGGCTCCGATGCCTGCGGCGAAAGAGTCACCGAGCGCAATGTAGGAAATCGGCCAGATGACGTTGACGTCTGTCTGGTTTACGCCCCCATCGTCTTGTCGGGCAAATAAGGGGACGGCTAAAGTAGAAGCAATGAAAGGGAGGACGAGAGAGGCCTTGCTGAGAATCGCGATCTTGAGAGGTCACAAGAGGCGACAGGGATTAGTTCCAATGAACGTAACAAGTGGTAAAAGAAACAAGAACGGCAACGAAACCGAAAGATAGTGTACAATTAGGTCGCTGGATGAAAAAGAATCCGAGGAACACCTGGTTCATATATCTCTTGGCCTCGTAAGAATTTCGAGTTGAAACAAGGTGAAAGGTTTTTTGAGTCCCGCCTTTGCGTCCCGTAAACTTGCGCAGGGACCAAACCACGATTTACTAGCCGTATAAAGTGCTGATGGTTACTATGTTCTACGGGTACTTGGTTGCACTCACTCTCCGAAGCAGCTAGCTTGTCGCCATTTGAACTTTATGTTGGTGAGAACGGAATGGCAGACTCATGATCCGCAATGTTAATACCTCTCATTGTCCTAGTTGATCAAACGTAGAGAGAGACTGCACGACAGCGGCTCGAAATTTAGAGTACTGTGGATGCGGCTGACCCCACACATCCATGCTGCTGGGTTGATGATGCTGGGATAGGGTTGTACGGTATGGTCAGTAATTTAGATCCGCTCTTATAGGCAGTGCGCTTCTATTCCGAGAACCACGGATGCTTAAGTAGATCCACCGCCGAAGGCCGCTTCGCCGGGCCATATTGCAAAATCTGCTTCATTAGGGAGCACAGGACTGCCGACTCCTTATCATTAATTTCGTCCGGCTTATTTTTTAGAAACAGTACTTGAAGAGAATCGTGTATGTAAGGAGGTTCCCCTTCGCTGTAGGGCGCTAGGGGCTGGCGGTTTGGCCCATACCACTTGCTAGCGCGCGGCCAAGCCGTCATGATAGGGTCGGGCAGTGGCTGAATAATGTCGTTAAGCTGGGTAAGATGGTCATCGTCCGCATCATCTTGCTCTTCCTGGTCTTTTCCGAGCATCATAACCGCGAATAGCGACCTGCCCGTTAGAATCTCAAATACTAGGCATCCAAAGCTCCACATGTCGATGCCGCAACCAAACGGCTGGTGTAGAATTAGCTCTGGAGCACGGAGGCTGATAGGGGTCATCGTGTTGCTTGGCGGGTTAGCTAACCAGAAAGCTGTGGGCATGCCGTCAGAACACAATATATCTATGTGGGTTCAAGAGCAACTTACCTGCCCCTAGATCCGACAGCTTCACGCGAAGCTTTGGACCGCTATCCACGTAATCGTAGAGCGGCTGTTTGAGATAGAGATTCTTCGGCGCCCATCTATCGTCCTTCCTATCGACCCTGTATACGGGTATCGCGGTGGCCTCGTCCTGCTTTAGCTTGCCTTCTTTTGCAGACTTGATGTCGTTTATAGCGAAGAGTAGATTGCCTGGTTGGACGTCACCGTGTACTACGCTATTTTCATGCAGGAAGGCAAGGCCGCGCAGTGCATGGAGAAGTATCTTTTTAGCCATCCATTTAGGATACCTCTGCGGCTTTCCAAACATAGCTGGTTTATTCTCTGGCAGTTTTTCCACTAGTGAAGCAGCTGTTGCGCCCATAGGCTCGAACACCAAGCACTGATGCTTGCCATTAGGGCCCTGATGCCAAAAGATGTCCAGCAGTACAGTGACGTGTTGGGCGTTGGGGTGTCCGGGAGCCGCTTTCGAGAGATGGTTGAGAATACTGAGCTCCGTATGCGTAGTGGAGGCTTTGGCAACCATGATTTTAAGAGCGACATACCGCGGTGTGCTATGGCGGCAGTTCCTATCAACTATAGAACGCGAAATGCAAGTAGCACACATGAACAAAGAGAAGTAGGGATAGGGAGAAGAATAAACGTACCCCGTGCTGACGGCTAGCCATACAGTCGAGAACGAACCGTCTCCGAGCTTCCGGATTACCGTGTACTTGCCGGCACAGAACGAGTCTCCGAGAGCGACTGGGTGAAAGCCCCCAGGCCGATAGAGCTCCACCCACTCGCAACAGGCACCCGTTGTTTTGAATCTCCAAGACTGGCGACCTGGAGGGAGCTCGACGGGGGGCGTTGCGGGAGGAGAAGGCATCGCGATAGCAGTGAAAGACGCGGAAGAAGGAAGAAGGCGCTGCAAGAGAGTCGGACGAGGCTACCTTTGTAGCGACGGTAAACGTGCACAGAGCTGCGAGGAGCGATGACGGCTTGCATGTGATGAACAAGGGGGAGCCGCAGCGGCTGTGGTCCGTGCGGCATCCGCAGCGGGGCTCTCAGACCGAATGGGTATATCACGTGGTATGCACGTGCAACTATAGCGACCTCTTCCACTGACACGCAAGGAGTAGAAAAGCCAGTCTTCGGAGAGTAGTTGCTGTTCTCCAGAGAGAGTTTGATACGATTTTCGCATTGGCGTTCAAACTATCATTGGAAAGCCACAGCATGGAGTGTTTGAACTAGAGCAGAGCAATTCCTCATGACTGTGGATCGACAACGCGAGCATCATCGCCGCATGCGAGTGGGAGTGAGTCTGGAGCATTGGAGGTACATGAAGATGCAGCGTTAGCCCGAGAACGGTGGTGATGAGTATCTACTGAGCGAGATAGAGGTTAGCATCGTCATCTACGCCTGCTTCATTTTTTCCGTAGGTTGTTCTTCTTCCAGATTTGCCACCGACGCCCGACTACCCCATTTGTCGATGGCAACAAGGTTTTTTCATAGTCCACACCCATCCTCGGCAGTTGATCGTATCGACCTTGGTCGAGCTCTGTGATCAATTCGAGAGCTCAAAGGACATCGCTTAGGAAGAGGAAATATCAAGTGGGGAGTTGAGAGAGAGTTTTAAAAGGCAGGAGAGAAAGAGGATTTGGTGCACGTGCAATCAGCTTTACTCACGCGCTGTGAACCGATGCATTCGAAACAAGTCCACGATATCTAGATTTCGTGAACAATATTGGTCGAGCATCATGCTAAACGACTACTAACCACGTTGAAGCCCCAAAGCCAGTCGCTGTATACATTCTCTTGCCAAAAGCCCAGGTATATCGACTTCCCACTGCTTATGGTACCTCTATAGGCTATTGAAATCGAAATACGATGTCAAAGTTGACGTAGTGGAGATTAGTCTACCTTTTGGCTTTTGGCTGACTAGAAACTCGGTAGCTGGAGTACTCCTTACAATGGTGTTAATTGAGCAAGATAGAAACCGGACCGCATCCATTTGCACTTAACGGATTTCTGAGACTCTAGATAAAATGTCGAGGTTCATACATTGAGACCGGCTAGCTGGGGTACCTCTCGCAGTGGCAAGCGAGCAAGAGCAGAGCCTAAGGAGTGTGAGATCCGTGTGCCCAGCTTTACGGCCTACTACTTTCTGGTCGCTCGCCGTCTTCTCGGTGAACCCACGCTTTCGCAGCAGGTGTAGTAATGATCCCATCCCACCCATCCCTTGGCCTAAGTCGTCTCACAGGATGGTCCGCTGGCCACTCATGCCCAATCGCCGCCAACCATTCCCGACTCGTCGCGTCAAGCTTCGCAAGCCTCACCACCTCCATGATTATTTCCTCCGCATCCGCCCCTGGCAACCGACGCATATACACCTCAAGAAGCGACGTACAGCCACAGACTGTGTGGAAACTTCGCTTACCATCCACCTCCAGGAAGTCGGTCAAGCAGCAATTCATCTCCCACGAGTCCGACCTCCAAGCCCCCTGCGCAGCTATGAAATCCACCGAATCTCTCCGGCGGTGCCACCTGACGCACGCATCCGAGAGGAAAGCATCGTGCGAGCAGGCAAACTCCTCTCTCCGGTGCCACGTCAGCGAACCATCTTGTCTCGCTGCAACTAACTTGCTGATAAAGTTTGCGATCACCGGATCGCGAACGTCCAGGTGCGGGCAAATCGTCTCTCTAGATGTCTCTAGCTCTCTCTGCAACTCGGATATCTGAACGGCGGCCTTCCTCGATACAGTCATAATCGAGAACGCAGATCGAACGGACACGTAACCTTCTGAATTGATGCGACGAGAGCCTGGACCGTTGATATGCGGCCGCCTTAGCAATCCCCACGGCCAATGTGGGACTTGGTGACTAGTATCGCTGCACTTGAAGTCCACGGAGCCGTTGTGCATCTTTGCCGTTATTTCCGCAAGCGTAAAGCTATGGTGCGCGCATAGCCTAAGTCGGTCTCGTGTGCCAGCACATCCTCGTGTTGGGGGAGGTAGCGCCCGTTCGGAGGCAGAGAAGAACGAGTCGGCGTGGCGTGTTTGGCATTCACTGCACCAGATGCGGATACCGGGGCGGGCGTTCGGTGGCGGAGTGTCTGTTATTGAAGTAGGAAGATGAGCCATTTCTAGCAGTGCGATTTCCGGGTCAAATTCATTGAGGGGGAAGACCCCGGGAGAGGGCGTAAAGATGTCAAAGGCTTTCTGGCATGTTTGATGGAGTAGGAGCTTAGAAATGGGTGAAATGTGGGTGCCGATCATGACTAGAAGCTCGTCGGGGAGTCGAAGGAGTGGGGCTTTGGCGTTGTGGAGTGCGGCTTCTTGTCGCTTGGAGCAGCGTGATGGCTTTGGTATAAGTTGAGGTAGACTTGGGTTTGGAGGGCATGCTGATTGTTTCTTTAGGGTGCCCAGGCTGACGATGTCGGGTAAACCGGCGTTTGATTCTCCTTGTTCCAGGTATGTGTCTGGCCTTGCAAGGCGAAGGCAAGGGCGGCGAACCTTTGCTGAGATTCGTTTCAAGAAGTTGGATCTTGTCTTTCCCTGAGCATCGAGAAAATCCTGTTGCTATGGAATTAGTGTAAAGACTAATAAGCGACACCCATAGCTAAAGCGAGCGTATGGTACTAAATCAAATGACTGGGTACACGGATACACCACTGACCAAGTGCTACTTTGGAAGCTAGACACCGCTTTGATGAGCGGCCCCGTTACTGGGAAGCTGCCTAGCCCAAATGTAGCTCAGGTTTCGCTGCATGAGGCTTCACATTGCACCTGACTTCATGAAACCCCCTGGGGGCACCCCAATTGCTGGCAAAGATGTGTGCATAGACTTTTGCATGTGGTCTGTGACTGTATAATGATAGGGAATCATAGGTCAACGTACCATTTCGCTAGACGTGGCGCCTATAAGTTGTCTTCAAGCAAGAACAGGAGACTGGTTGAATCTACCGCTGAGAGCAGTGCTGATACAGTAAGTTTGCAAACCAACACGATGAGGAAAGAGACTGCTCACCAGAAAATTGGGCGTATCAGCTAACAGATGAGTCTTGAAGAGAGTAAGAGTGCAAAGTCTGGGAGCGAATTTCGACGTGGGAAATGGTCAGGATGTATGCCTTGGCCGAACCGTGGACCGTGATGGAGAAAGCCGTGGTTCGAGCGTTGAAATCGGGATTAGCCAGTAGGACATTATTGGCTGCCAGTATTGCAACAGTGGCAAATTCGTCTGATCGTTCTTTGGTGACTATGTCGAGAAAGCTCTCGACTGTCGACCGTTGACCAATGGTCTTCCTCAGGTTGCTGATCACCGTTGGATGCGTGAGAGACTCCGTGAGATGGAGGCTCTGCGGGCTGAGCAGGATGGTCGGTCGGCACTCCGGTATTCTATGAAGGTGAGAAATCTCTCACTTCTGACGGGTATTCTATACGACTGCTGTTGACCGTGAGGCTTTTCGATCTCGACCGGTGCGAATTTGAACACTGCCTCTCGTCAGGGCGCCAGAATGCAGCGAGCTTAGGTGGGAGTTGATTGTAGTGTGTATTGGCGTATGAGATGACAAGATAAGGATCCAGCAGCGCACGGACCTGTGGCTGACTAAGCAGCCAACAACTTAAGTTATAGTTATCGCCAGAACATCTAGCCCGGAATAGAGACTGCATCCCATACGGTATATCAAGAAAGAACTTGAACCCACTGATTTGCTCTTGGTAATTCCTGAGGCGAGAAGCCCTACGCTGCTAGCATTATTCCATGAGTGATACACGTCCGTACCGCTCCCTCCTACAGTTTGATAATCATGGACTGGAAAGCTTCAGTATTCCACCACTACTCTAATTCAGTCTAGTCTCACATCCAGCAGACTTGCCACGCCTCTGCCGAAAACGGGAAGGGAGCAATCCTATGAGTAAGATGGGAACCTGAATCCATCCATAATCCATTTGGCATCAATGGATTTCTGAGACTCGGAACGCGATGTTAAGGTTCATGCATTGAAAATCTGGTTACATTTTGACTACCCCAATACCTGCTAGCTAGGGTACCTCTTGCAATAGCGTCGCACGAGCAAGAGCAGAGCCCGAGCACTGTGATATTGATGTTCTCCATGTTAAGACCCCTATACCAGTGGCTCTAATCGCTCGCAGCTCCTAGGAAGTCCGAGCCCAGCGGACTTGCCACGGCTCTGCTGAAAACGGGAAGGGGGCAATTCCATCCACTCCGCTCCGTGGTCTTTCCGTAAGACCCCCGGGGCCGTACCCAATCGTCTCCAACCAATCCTGATCCATGCTCGTACGCGTCCACTCCCTACAAACTTCCATGATGACCTCCTCAACATCCGCGCCCGGCAGGCGACGCAAAAACACCTTGAGGTTACAAGGGCAGCCCCACTGGGTAGTCCATTCGGCTTCGCCCCCACCATGCAGCAATATCGCAAGTTGTTTGCGGCAGTCCATTTCCCACCAGTCCGAGATCCATGCGCCTTGAGATACCAAGAAGTCGCTTTCGTCTTCCGATACGTGCCATTGACTGCATGCCGCAATCTCAGCGTAGCCGCCATGGACACAAGGGGTTTCTTCAGAACGATACCATTTGAGGTGGTCTGCATGTCTTGCGTGAATGAGCTTGCTGACAAGGTTGAAGATAACGGGGTCGTAAAGGCTCAAGTGCACACAAACTGGCTCGGTGGATGTTTTCAATGCCGTCTTCAGGTCGTGGTCGGAGATGGCGTCGCCCTTAGGAAGGGTGATGATCGAGATGTAAGACGTGATCTTGGCCTTTTGACCATCGAGTGTGAGGGTTGGGCGCCAATGATCTGGCCAGTGTGTGAAGCAATGGCTAGCGTCTTCGCACCGGATCGGACCAACAACTTCACCATACCTGGACTCCGAGATCTCGGAGAAAGTACACCATTGGTGTTCGCAAATCCTGACCGCTTCGTCCATTTTTACGCAGCAGCGTTCGAAGGGCGGACGTGTTCTTTGCGAGGCGAAGAAGAGGTTGAATGCGTGCCGCCTCTCGCACACGCTGCACCAAATACGGGCACTCTGTGTGTTTTCCAGCCACAAACTCTCTGGGTCGAAATCGTTGAGAGGGAAGGTTCCAGGGAGTAACGTGAAAACATCCATCATTCTTTGGCACGTTTGGTGCATCGCCATGTTGGCAACGGGAGACAGGTAGACAGAGATCATCAGGAGGAGCTCATAAGGTAGTTGATGAATAGGAACTTGGGTGGCGTTGTGGATAGCGGCCGCCTGTTGTTTGTGATTCAGGGTTGATTTTATGTCTCGATGAACGACAGTAGTTCGTACTTGACTGCAAGCCTGTTGACCGTTTGGGTCCCTAGGCATGGTTATGCTAGAAGATGTGGCGTTTCTTTGCTCAGAGGCCTCTTGTCCGCGGCACGCTTCGGAATGCGTCTCATGAGGAGCGACACCAGTTGGCATTAGCTGGGAGACCTGTTGCGCGTTGGTCTCTCCAGACCTGGTTATGCTGAAAGAGCGGAATATTCCTTGCTCCGAGGCTTCCCAATTGTCATACGATTCGACCTAGGAGGACTGTCTTGCAATGCGCGAGGGGGCGTCAGATGGGAGTTGTAAATTCGGTCGGTTGCCTGACTCCTCGGGCGGAATTATGCGAAATGAATGGACAGTTGTCGGCATTAAGGTTTGTCGCTCACAGTGAGATTCTTGCCTTATGAGACGCAGAAGGAGGCGATAGGCGCTTTTGAGAGCAACTTGCAGGAAGTTTGAAACACGTCCTTCAGTGTCGGAAGTCTCCTGTAGATCTACAATTAGCGACAAAGGCGAAGAAAATTCAAAGCGTGTATTCGACATGTCAAATCGTTGACGAAACAAGGCCAACGTACCGTTGCAGTAGACATAGTTACAGCAAACTTGAGACGCGGAGCAGCTGTTTTCCAATAAAACCTTTGTAGCGACTAGGAATACTGTGCAGTTGCTAAGGCTGAGAGATGAGCGAGTTGATGTGGAGATCGTTCGCCGATGTATGAATTTTGAGACTTGAGGACGCTGGCGGTGGTGGGACGATTCCATGGTTCAGATATTTGGGCCCACGTAAAGAAGACGTGAGCCGGGCAGATGGACCAATGAACGCAAAGTTGTAAATCGCGTGACCAAGCTTGGCGCTGGTAGGCGTGCCGCGGCACGAAGTGTATACTGTTCAAGTGTATACTGTTCAAGGTAGCATCTACTTCTGTGCGCCTGGAGTCTTTAGAAGGTGATACTAGGTTGAAAGTCGATGCAATGAGCGGCGACCTAGACAATGGCAATGGAATCATAGATAAATGTCACGTGATTCAAGTTGAAGAGGAACCCCGGACTGAGCGAGCAAAGGTAAGGTTGAGGTTTCCAAGATCGGACCTTGGCAGATGAAGAGATAGCGGGTTACAAGCGTCTCGATCCATGGATCGCTGTCCATCCGGCATACGGAGCAATTGGCATTTCTTTGTGGAGAAGTATGAATCCGGACTCATTGAACGGGCGGTAAACTCTAGAGAGATTGGTGGAACCGGAAGTGCATTTTGAGGCGTTTGGCAGCGGCAGCGGGATGAATATCAGAGGCTGCAGAAAGGCTTTGTTGACGGTGTCGCGGCAGTCGAGTCCAACGAAGCAGCAGATTGCGAAAGTAATTTGACTGATGACTTCTGTAGAATCTAAAGCTAGTTGGATTTGTGGCGTAGATATCAAGTCAGCAGCCGAACTCGAAATTGAAACCGTTTTTAGTTCTGCAGCGGCGAAGTCAGGCTTGGAGGCATGCTAAGAGTTGGTTCCAATTGATTTGTGAACTTCAAAAGAAAGATGATCGATAGCTTAGTGGCAGTTGAGTCCAATTGAGCAGGAAATTGGACGTTTAGAATCATTTGACTCGTGGGCTGGGGGCAACGGGGTCCGATTGAACGGCAGGATCGAGTTGAGCATCGGATTGAAAATCAGCATCAGACTCAGATTGAGCGGCAGGATGAAATTGAGCAGCAGGGACGAGTTGAGCGGCGGGACCGAGTTGAGCAGCGAGATGCACTTGAGCGGCCAATCGAGTTGGAGTTGGGCAGCAGGATTGAGTTGAGCAACGGGACCAAACTGAACAGCGGGACGAATTTGAGTGGCAGATCGAGTTGGAGTTGAGCAGCGGGATTGAGTTGAGCAGCGGGATTGAGTTGAGCAGCGGGATTGAGTTGAGCAGCGGGACGAATTTGAGCGGCGAATCAGTTGGAGTTGAGCAGCAGGATTGAGTTGACCAACGGGATCAAACTGAGCAGCGGGTTGAACTTGAGCGGCCGATCGAGTTGGAGTTGAGCAGAGGGATCGATTTGGGCAGCGGACTCAACTTAGGCAGTGGGGTGAGGGGATGAGGCCGAGCAGGCGAGTTTGAGAAGACGGATCGGCGTTCGCAATATTTGATCAGGACCCCTGGACTTGTTCGGAACTGCATTGAGCCGCACGCTGAGTAAAGTAAGGAGCAGCGGATGTTTGAATTTTGAGGTCGCAACATCGTCTATATTCGACTCGTGATAGCCTCTTGACGGACTGTTCTGGGATTGCACAAGTGGCTGCTAACCAAAAGTCAGCATCTAAATTCCAGCCGCATGATGAATGAGAGGAACTTACAATGCTAGTGGTAGCGTGAGCATCAACGCCTTTTTCTTGATTGTTGAGCATAGCAACTTGGAAAACAGGAAGTGATTCGCGATCGTTCCGAATTTCGACAATAGTTGCAGAGGTGATGTGATTTGCAGTCGTTCCGAACGTCAACAATGGTAATAAACTCGAACAGTTTCGCCGCGCTCGGATTGGGAGAATGGTGAATCGAGCTGACATCGTGAAAGTTTGAATTTGACTTCTTGGATCTGTCTTAGCTTGGCCGGTATGTGGATGTAACCGGTTAATAGACCCCCGCACTCGCCCATTGATTGACTTTCAATGAGCTTCGATGAAGTGCAGATCCGTTCGCAGGGGGAAGAGGCGGAATCTACGTCAATGACGGTCCATGGCCCTCTCCGGATTGTGAGACCCTACCGATGTCACCGCGGTTTGCTCTTGGGCTCAAGCAATCCTACATCATGTCTGTTCTGCTAGAAGGTGTGCCTCGTCCAGAGCTTTCAATGCGACGAGGTATCCGACGTGCGGCTGTTGCAACAGGTCCCAGATTGCTGCCGAGAGCCTGTTCTGTCGTCGACGCTGTGATGCCTTCCTGCGGTCTTTCTGAGCCTTCATGCAGACTTTCCGACCGCGGGGTGGCCTTAGTGGAGTCCTCCCGATTGCCTCCCGGGTGCCGGGCCGGTGGGGGACCCTCTCCAAGGACCGCCGACGCTGTGCCTTCCCGCAGACTACTTAGTCCTTCATGCGGTCTTCCTGAGCTTTTCGCGGACTTTGAAGTCTGCTTACGGCCTTTTGACACTGGCTGAAGTGTCCTGACTTAGTGTCTGTGCTGTCAAAACGTATCTATACATAAGTATGAGAGAAGGTCCTGTGGTGCCCCGGATCGGTAAACGTGTTGTCAAAACGCTTCTCTACCCGGAATCGAAGCAACACCCTGTGGTAGCTCAACTTGGTAAATGTGTTGTCAAAACATGCCTCAATATCGACGTGAATCATACGCTTTTCGACACGACATCTAGTCCTGATTTTTGCGCCTCCTTGAGGCGCCCCTTCTACTGTCAAACGCATGTACGCATGATGACAAGAGCGCGCGTGAACATGATGCTAAAGACACGTAGTCAAATCACTGCTCAGCAATCTCACATCGCCTCTTGATTTTTCTCAGCCCATGGGGCCCCCCTGCCGTTGCTGAACACCTGTAATGACTAGACTAAGGAATCGCGTCTCGATCATGGCGTAGGATACCTAACATCTGTTTCTGAGTTTCTGATCTGTGGGGTTCTCCTACCATCGTCCGACATGCGGAAATATAATACCAGGGGAAGGCTCATTGATAGTATAGGAAATACTATGCTACCCCTGATTGTCTAAAACCTATCGGAGCTCCCTTTCTATCGCTAAACGTATTTTACATAAGCTACACCCATGCAGACGTTTCGTCGTGTCTTGGCCTTTCGGTATAGTAGGGCGCTCCTGGCGGCGGTGAATGGGTATACGTAAGAGGGTTGGAGAGCGGGTCTAACTTAGCAAAATGCTTGCTGAGTTGTATAGGAAGTTAGGATAACATATTGAAGCACTCTAGACGGTGGCAAGTAAACGTACGCATGAGAGGTTAACACGAAAGGTCTGATGTGACAGAACGCTCCGGGACGGGTACGCGGTTGCGACCAGATTGAGGTGCCCCTGGCAGTGGGGCATGGGGGCTGTCTAAATATCTAGATCAGCATGATGTTTCGATGTGATGAAATGAAATCACATTTGTTGGTGCGGTAGAGCGCCGAGACGCTTCGGACGGAGTCGTGTGTGAGGTAGAGCTAAGAACTACTAGCATACGTTAATTTTAGAGTGTGGAGAGATTGCCATAGCCTTTGTCGAAATCATAGGTATTGGAGACGGCTCTAATTGGCTCCTATAGTCAGCTACAAGCTGCTCCAATATGAACATAAAATGCCGACTTACAATTTGAGTATCAAACCAGGCTGAGCATATCAGACTATCTTTCAGCCGGCTTTCGCTTTACATTTAGTGCCTCCTAACACACCCCTTGAGATCATGAAATTGCCGAAGAAATCCTTTGATATTGTACAGCCCATCAAATGCGTATGCTACATGCAAATATACATCTTTCCACAGCATTCCTTCCAAGCTTCCAACCTATGCCAACGGCTCATCCAGCCTCGCGCCTCCAAACGGCATCACAACCGGCGCCTTCTTAACACCCGGCGGCGGCGCCTCCTCAAGCCGCCCTAGCCCCACCTCTACAGCCTCCCTCGGCGCCCTTGCAAGATGAAGCATAATCCGCGCATCCGGAGTGATATTTGCGCCACTCGAACTCACCCAGATCTTCTTCCCGCCCTCCGTCTCCGTATCCAGGAACGCGACACCGCTGTTCGCACTGAAGCTGCCACCTCCCTTAACCGAGTCGCTCTCCGAGTCGTCGGCGGCAATACCCGCCACACCTAGGATCGCGCGGCCGCGGCCACCGGTACTCGTCCTAGCGGGGATGAGCACGCGCGCTGGTGTGGGCTGCTTGTACTGCTGCGGGCCGAGCAGGGGGTGGTTGTACATGTAGGTATTCGAGCGGAGGTAGGACAGGCCGGCGGAGGGGTGGGTGGTCAGCGGCGTGGTGTCGTGGCTGACGGTGAACTGGTCCATGGAGGGCCCTAAGGACTGGCTGTATGGCTCAACCTGGACCGGGGGCAGATCGAGGAACGGAATGACGATTTGCTGCACTAGCTCAGACGTGATGGTGACCTCTTGGAGCTCTTGCCGGAAGAGGCGGTAGTGCACTTTCAGGTCGTCGGCGGAGACCTCGTCGGAGATGAGGGAAATGTCCCGGCCGTGGCGCTGCGCTTCATCGCGCCGGGCTTTGACGACTTTGAGGCGGATGTATTCGGCCAGGTGGGCGCGGAACTCGTCTTTGCGCTTTGAGAGCTTGTGCGTAATGTACTTTTGGAACTTTTTGGCATCCAGGGAGGCGAGCCAAGGGCCTTTGTACTTCCATCTCTTCACCATGTGTTCATCGTCAGGGTCTGTGGAGTCGATTGATCGCTCAAAGGCGCCCTTCTGTCCATTGGTCATTTTCGACGGATCCCTCTCTCTCTTTCCGCCGTAAGACAGCGCTATGCCCATCTCCGTCCATTTTTGCAGCGTTTGAACATGATCTTGCGCGGAGTCGAAGTCGGTTATGTGCTCGATGGTGTCGTTGCTCAGAAGGCGTAGGACGGGCCGGGAGGTTCGTGTTGTCGATTTGAGTGGAAGGGGCCTTTTCAGCCCCCAATCACCTCGACCTAGCGATGATGCGGGAGTGGCGATGGCTTGACGGGTAGGGTATGGGATTGTGGCCGTTTTGGAGGACTTCAGCGTGCCGGAGACAGCGATGTCCATGCTCGGTGTAGGGAGTGCATTGGGGACGGCGAAGAGTCGCGAGGATCGGAGGAGTTGTGCAGTCGGCGAGAGCTGCCGCCGCATTCGAATTGACATGATGGCGGGTTGGGGTTCACGACAGCCGCCGTGTCAGCAGCCGACGTGACGATGATGCTGCAATGCCGGTAGAGATTGTTGTCGTTTGTTGAAGATTCGTGATCGTGCGGCGACAAATTGCGCCGATCCGGCTTGGCATCAGCACGTGATATCAAAACTGCTTGCCTAAGTATGCGGGGAAAAAGAAGGCTTGCGAAGTCACAAGAGTTTGCGTCGTAATGAAAGAAGCTTTATTGATACATGAGGTATTTCCTAGTACCCCAATCTCCATGTCCCATGCCTCCCCAGAAAAACTTCCCTTTCTCCCTACCCATTCCAGAGTCAAAGCATGAATAAGCAGTCAGCCCTGTGAGCCTCTTTCTTTCGCTTTTGGTGAATACCCATACGCCGAGAAAGATATGTTGCATCGAGATGGTCGTGAGACCCGCTAGGAGCTAGACGTTCATGGTCTGTCCTACTTTAGTAGAGGATACTGTTGGTGAATCCGGCCTGGTTCTGAATGCTGCATTGATGAAGAGTTGTTGGCGATTGCGACCCACAATTGACAGATCAGTCATCCCAGTCGTTGTCTTCTTCATCGTCATCTGCATCTTTGGTCTTCTTGGCATCAGATTTGGGGATATGCCCTTCTATTGCCATGTGAGCGGAGCTGGCGGTTGTCTCAGCGGAGGGTGCGGATGGCGTCTTGACATTCGTCCTCTCCTCAATCTTGGCCTTGATGAGTTCCGTCCTGGGCATGCTGTCTTTATCTCCGCGCTCCTGGGAAAGCTCTGCCAGCGCTTCATCTGCCAGAGCCCAGGCTGCCGCAATATCTTCCCCGTCCTCGTCCTTGAGCTCGCCTTGGACTTTGTTCTTTGACTTCAGCCGAAGGGGGAGAGCGAATTCCAGAGCCTCGGTGTTTTCTACCAGAATCTCGATCTCCTGCCCACCGCCTGTCCGCCGCATCCACGCCGGTTCCTCGTTGAGCTGGACCTTGACGTAGAGAGCACGCCGCGCACAGTCGTCCGAGCACCAGACCTCCAGCATTTTCTTCGGCACGATTTGTACACCACGATCTCTGGAGTCGACAAAATGCAGCTTGCTGGCAGAGGGCACTTTCTTTCGGGGGCGTGGACATAGAGCGTAGCCACAGAGGTCGGCGCAGTTTCGCTCCTCGATTAGTGCATCGTAGTCATTGGGCTGGAACGGCATGACGAGGGTCTTGAATTTATGCGCATCGCTGGGACTGGGGCGCGCGGGATCTGCTTTTGAGTCGGGCGGGAACTCGAGGAGCTCTAGGGTAGCATTTAGTATCTCTTGCTCGACGTTCTTTTGGTCCTGGATGATATTTGCGTGCTGTAGCGCCACCTGCAGATGCTGCTCGTTCACCGGCGGCTTGCGCGCGTCCACCGCGTCCGCCGGCACCGCAGAGCTCTTCAAGATCGACTTCGGGCCCATGGCAGCTGCAAGTGAACGAGCGAGAGCGCGGTGCCGTGATGGTGGAGAGAGCAGGTGAGGCGCCAGACGGAGGTTTCCACGACGAGGCGGCTCGGTCCCCTCCCACCCCGCTAAACTGCAAGTCGTTGTTTCGCCCAAGCGTTGATGACGAGGACCTTTCACCGACCCCCCCCATCCGCCCGCCACGTCTGCTCCTCTCATGTTCTAGTTTGCATAGCGATTGTTTGCAATAGGTACTGTCCGCCCGTCTTCCTGCCGCCCTCCCCGCGCCGCCGACTGACGCAACCGCGAGCCTCCAGATCCTACGTAATCCACCCACTTTTCGCTCTGCACTGTTTCATTCACCACCGAGGCACCGGCTCCAGCTCCGTTGCCCTGGAGTCGCTGGATTTCGTGGCTAGGGACGCAGGCCGAGCTCTTCTGTCTTCCTAGCCCCCTCTCTCCTCCTCCATTGCCGCCATGCCGCATTTCAAGGTCAAGGCCGTCTATGATTACTCCTCCCCGCACGAGGACGACCTGAGCTTTTCTCAAGGACAGATAATCACCGTCACGGAGCAGGAAGATGAGGAATGGTACATTGGCGAATACACTGATGGTGCTGGGGCAAAACAAGAGGGTCTTTTCCCTAAAAACTTCGTGGAAAAATACGAGCCGGAGCCTCCTCCACGACCCAATAGAGCTTCACGGCACAGGCCGCTAGAGGCGCCCGCAGCTCACACGGAGCCTCCGCCTCCAGAGGTTACCCGGGGGGTTGCGCCGGTTGAGGTGGAAGAGAAAATCGAGGAACCGCCCCCTTCAAAACCACAAGCACCGCGCATTGAGACTCCCGCGGCTGCAAAGTTTCCAGTGTCGCCAACATCGGCCACCTTTGAGACAGGCCCGAAGTCTCCGGCCGTCTCACAGAAACCTCCACCCGCCCCGAAGCCGGCTCCTGCAGCTCCAGCTTCCTCGAAGTCTCCACCGCCGCCTGTTGCTGAGAAGCCAAGCTCGTTCCGGGATCGCATCGCTGCTTTCAATAAAACTGCCGCTCCTCCAATTGCTCCCTTCAAACCGGGCGGAGGTCCGCCAAGCTCTTTTATTAAGAAGCCATTCGTTGCGCCTCCACCGAGTCGAAATGCCTACGTCCCGCCTGTCCGCAATGACCCGCCGCCCATGAAACAATATCGTCGAGAAGAGGACCCTGAGATTGCGAAAGAAATTGCGCATAACCAGGAGGATGCGGAGAAGGCCGGGCTATCAGGCGCCCCGCCTCCAATTCCCACAGAGGGTGAGGATATCCCGAAACCGACTAGCTTGAAGGAGCGTATTGCCTTGCTACAGAAACAGCAGATGGAGCAAGCTCAGCGCGCTGCACAGAAAGAAAAGCCGAGGCGGCCACCCACCAAGAAGCGGACCGAGTCACACGAGAGGAGCGTTCCCGTCGAGGGCGAAGGAGCAGAGCTCGAAAAATTGCACAGCGGTGAAACGGCTGAACGGGGGTCAACAGATATTTCACGAGAGCAAGCTCGTCCTCCCCAACCCAGGAGGTCATCACACGGTATGAAGTCACCAGACATCATACCTCAGAACCGAGAGCTCTTTAGCGATGCTAATGATGCAGACCAATCTGGAGCAGGTGATACTGAGGATGCTGGAGCCACCTCTACGAGCGTCGAGGACGAAGACGAGAAACCGCGACAGCACGCTCCACAAATACCGATCAGGGCTCCGGCCGCACCGGCAGAGGAGCCTGAAGTCTGGGATGAGGAGGGCGTAGCTAACGAAGACGAGGAGGAAGAAGAGGAGGAAGAGGATGCTGAGGATAGACGCAAGCGTGAACTTCGGGAACGTATGGCAAAGATGAGCGGTGGGATGGGCATGGCAGGCATGTTTGGACCTCCTGGAGGTATGCCAATGGCTGGTGGTGGCTCAACGAAGAAGAAGAAGGCTCCGGCTCCTCCACGAAAGTCCACCGATGATACAGACGACCAGCCAGCTTACAGCCCACCGCCACGAATGCCGATGATTCCTGTGCCTGGAATGTCGTTGCCAGGAAAGACCGCAGTGAGATCCCCAGATTCCGAGGACACCGAGATCGCTGTTGGAAAAGAATACGAGGGCTCGCACCCGATCACTGGTGCCCGAGCATCAGATGAGGTCCCAGATGTTGAAGACGTGAAGCCTGTTCTTCAGAGAACCCAGACTGGGGATCGCGGCGCTCCTCCACCGCTACCGCAACGTAAGTTATCAATTCCTCGGCGTCCTATTGGTAGTAAATCCGACAAACCTTGCGGGTCCTATCGTTCTTTGGCTCTCGAAAAATCTATCACGAAGTCATACTCGCAGACACGTGGATTTTCGGAGCTCATCATGACGATATGGATTAGTAGGTTCTTGGGAAGACTGGCTATTGATATGTTTCGGAAATTTCACCTTGAGAATGTATGCTGATTTCAACAGAACGTCCGGTGCCTCACCCTTCTTCAGCAACAGAACGTTCCGCGCCTCCTGTGCCGTTGTCAGCCCGACCTGTCCCTTCCCCCGCGCCGATCCTGTCGGCAAGTCCTGGGTCTGAGTCCGACGATGAGATGCCCAGGAGTGATGCCACTCCTTCAGGTTCTGTGATAAGTCCCCATCTTCCATCGCATCATCAGCCCTCGAAACGAAACTCCTACTTCGCATCAGATGAGATGTCGCAGGATTCATCTTCCACACCCCTACCTGAGAAGAGGGCCAGTCGAATGCCGCCAATTCCGCTGTCTAGCCCGACAATGTCGTCGCCTATACAGTCCCGTCCTCCCCCACCGCCCCCTCCTGGAGCACCGCCATCTCGACAGTCAACATTTGATAACATCACAAGACGGCCTACGGGTGGTGACCGGAGTGAAGGGGAGACGGAGTACGAAGGTGATTATGACACCGACATTGCATCTGGTGCAACTCACAAAGAAGCTCTAAAATCACATGCTAGAGAAGCAAGTTTGGATGACAGTACAACTGCAGATGACACTCCGCCTGCTATCCGACCTCCGTCTCTATCTGGGCCACCGCCTCTCCCTCCAACTGCAGCTCCCCGCGCCGTCCCACCGCCACCTCCAGCACAACACCCACCAAGTCGCAAGTCTCTCGATGCCCCAAGTCGCAAGTCTCTCGACGCTCCAAGAGCAGCGCCGCCACCAATCCCACCACCACGCGATGGTCCGCTGGCCGAGAATGACGAAGATTATGACCCATATAGGTACACCGCGCCACCTTCGAATGCACCGCCCTCGCGGGCCATTCCTCCTCCGCCGCCTCCAGGGATGCCTCCTCCGCCAGCGATACCAGCACCTATGTCTCCGCAACAGGCTAAGGATTCCTCGGACGACGAGCTATACGCAGCTCCACCGCCGCGTAGATCGACTGATAGGGCCCCGCCGCCTCCACCACAAGCACCTCCGCATCAGCCACGGACATTGCCTCATCATGATCGCCCAGTACCTCCTCCTCCTCCCGGGGAGCCAGCGCCATCAAATCGGCATGTACCTCGAAAGTCACTCGACGTACCTCGACCATCGATGCAACAGGGACGCCCTTCAATGGACCAGACCCGTCCATCCGGCGACCACGGCTTCATCGCAAGCGACCTCGACCTCGGCGCCTCCAGCCACTGGTGGACGCAGCCAAACGCGCCACCACCATCCCTCCAAAACCGCAAAGACGTCCTCATCGAGATCGACGAATCGCGCTCTGGCCCCGTCGTCGAAAAAGCCGTCTTCGTGCTCTACATGGACTACTCCCAAACCATCATCACAGCGCGCTTCGACACCCAGAACGTCTCCGACGTCACCCTCGAGCAGCGCCACGACCCGCCCCCTGCCCGCCTCCGTCAGGACCAGCTCGAGGCCGCCCACGACCGCTTCGGCTCCCAAATCGCTGCCAACATCATCAAAATCCAAAACACGACCGTCGGCGACGGCACGCCCCATGCGCTCATTCTCGAGCTGCTGCGCCCGTACCCCACAGCGCTCAAACCAATCGCGACGCGCGCGTACGGCGCACTTGTCTACGCGAACCTGGCGAATGCGAGCACGCTGCAGTACGACGAGATCCGGCCTGGGGATATCGTGACGTTCCGCAATGCGAAGTTCCAGGGGAAGCATGGGCCGATGCACGCGAAGTACGCGAGTGAGGTGGGGAAGCCGGACCATGTGGGGGTCGTGGTGGATTGGGATGGGACGAAGAAGAAGGTGCGGGCGTGGGAGCAGGGCAGGGAGAGCAAGAAGGTGAAGGTGGAGAGCTTTAAGCTGGGGGATTTGCGGAGTGGCGAGTGTAGGGTTTGGAGGGTTATGGGGAAGAGTTGGGTTGGGTGGGCGGGGGAGAATTAGGAGATAGAGTGGCTTTATGAGGTGGTTTGGGCAAGTGTAGTAGTATGATGGAGGTTCATGGGCTGAAAAGGTGCGCGAGCGGGGGAGTAGAGAGAGGCATGGTTGGAAGACTAAGGGCGGAGAACTTGTAGGTATGCGATGCGGAGCGGTTGATGTCTTAAGTGTTTCTAGTCAGCTCATTAGCTTCCCGGTTTGTGTGGTTGGTTTTTTGGTCCCGTGGTGGATAGCATTAGCATTCGTTCAATGTGGTTTCCGTGTTCATGTTGGCTTTCGATTTGGGTATATCACGTGATGTTGATCTGAATGCGGGGAGGGATGGGATACGAGGAGGTGAAACTGATCGCAGACGAGAGGGGGTCAGGTTTGCGTTTCAAAATATGGTAGACTTGGCGCACTTGCTTGCGGCTGGTGGTGAAGTATCGAGGTCGTCTCGTCACATCATGCTGCCATCCTTTCACCTTTCTTTCCATTTTAACATGTCTGAGCTTCTTGCATCTGCCTTTAAAAGATCCTCTACAAAGTATGTACACAGAACACGTCTACCTTTCCAATTCCCTATCTCCTCCCCCCCAATTTCCCTATCCCGCAGTTGTAACGAAGTCCCCGTCTTCCGTGTCCCCCTCCTCGGTGGTTTCTTCCCCATCTCCCCCGAGCTGTCCCACTCCACCGCAGACCTTTCTTGCTATTCTGTTTAGATCGCATTGACCGTGTTCTGGACTTATTGGCGTCCAACGCGGTACCTGCGCTAGGAGTGTGCGTGCTCCTCGCTTTGATCGATCTGGCCTTGAAGCGCGGAGGGGGCCGATCCGGGCACGTATGCTTCGGCGTTTGAATCTGGTCGGTGGCGGCGCGGTCTCGGATACTTTATCAAAGGGTTTCTCGTGTGTTCGGCGATTTTGGGTGTGCATGTCGAGAGAAGTGAATATGTCGCATTATTTTGCTTCCGCTAAAGAAAGCTGTCGAGTTTGGAGTCGGGGAGGTTGGGATGGTAGCGGAGGCTCGAGTTGGCGTCTCCTTTTCGGCCTGCCTTCGTAGTAGGAGCTTCCGCACACCGAGCCTTCGGCGGGGCTTTTCTCGTGTCTCTGGTAGGGGCATAGGGGTGCCAAAGTGGGTTTGTTGACGTCTTCGGCGATCTCGGGTGTGTCTAGAGCAGTGAATATGTAGTTGTTCTTTCATTCCGCCGAAGAGAGCTTGAGAATCTGAAGTCTCGGAGATCGTAGTGGAAAGCCGAGTTTGGCGTCTTTTCCTGGGTCCTCCTTCGTCGTAGGAGCCTCCGCATCGCGGTGGTGTAGGGATCAGGCGGCTAGTATGCTCGGTTGTGGCAGCGAAATGCTACTATGCGGGCTGTCTAGGTCGACGTAGAGTAAGGCACCGTGGTTTCTCTCTCCTTTCGGTGTGATGTCTCATTCGTGTTGGCGGGGGTGGTGTTGTTCCTCTGGCTGGGATGTAGGAGGCGGTGTAATAGGGGCGTCCATCCCTAATGGCCCGTCCGCGGGCCCTGGCAGCGTTGAGAAGAATCATATCTGGTGATAGCGAGGATGGTGTTGAGTTTCTCGCCGCTTTGCCGCCCGCGTCATTGCTCTCATATCCATCTGGCCTTCGTCCACACCCCTGACTTCCAAAACAGGCCTCTCCAGATGCACAAGAGACGAGGCAGCTGTCATGATATTAGCCCGCTGAGTAAAGTGGCCTAGCTCTCATACTAGTGAACGTGGTGTTCAGCCGATCAGGCGGGTGATGAGCTTTCTCGCCGCTTGGCCGCCGAAGTCCTCGCCCTGTCCTCCCTCCCGCCTCCGCTTTTGCCCCTGACTTCCTCAACTGCTCTCTCCGAACCTAGCAAAGAAGACGCGGCCGAGCATGGCCATTCTCTGAACAGTGAAGTGATCTAGCTCTCCAGCTAGTAAACGTAGTGTTGAGTCGCTGCGGCCTTCCAACGCCGCCCTCATCCGAGTCGCCTCGCCAACCGCCCACGACATTTTCTCCTGCCCCCTCGCCACCCACCATCCTTCTCTTTCACTCCACCCTTGACCGATCACCAACCTCATCGATGCACATCAGCGCCTCGGCCTCAGCTGCTCTGACACAAGGCCTGATCAAAGCATATGAGGCCGCGGTGCCCCCGTCTCGCCGCGGACTCGAATGAGGCAGCTGCGGCCTCGAGGCAGGCAGGCACGGCAATCTCACCACCTCATCCACTGTCTCATCATGAGAGCTAGCGAGGGCTTCCTAGCCTTTGCATCGCCGGCTTGAATCTCCTCGCTCTTCTCTCGGACTGATTAGGTGAGTCGGCCGCCGGGGGTGCGTCACCCATCACACAGCCTCTCGCCGACTCCTCAACACCACGTCTTTCGGCTCCAGGCTTGAAGATCTGGATGGAGAACGCTTCTCTGCCTGGCACGAGGAGAGATATCTTGTGTCAAGTAAGATCCTCCTCCTCCTCACAGCCCCTCCTCCCATTCCCTCATCTCGGCCTCGCAGTCGAGCGCATCGCGTCCGACTCTCGGATCATAAAGTGTTCTTCTAACTTTTGAGACATCGTATGCTAACAGCACATCGTTCACAGCGTCCTCTTGTTATCCTTCGTTCGTCACATCTTGTTCCTTGCCTTGGCAATGCCGATTTCCTACCGCGGAGTCTCCATCGAGTATACCGGACCACAGGATCTGGGTACAGCGCCTCAAGGCAACGTTTCGATTGCCGAGTACCAATACACCGTATGGGCGTATGGGGTAATATGTTTACCGTGGGTCCAGATACCTTCCGAAGGGACTCGCCTCATCGCCTGGACCGCATATCACCACATCGGGCTCCTTAACCCGTTGCGGCGTGAGTCACTATCCAGCCAGGTCGAAACTGTAGCATTCGTGCACCGGCCTCTGTTGGGCTTCTAGGATCCTTGGTTCCCGCGTGGTTCTCCGAGGCGATTCTGGGCTTCCTCAACAGTTGAGGGCTCGAGGGTATGCGCGTGATGCGCAGCCGTCAGCAGACCGGTGGAAACACTGGCTTGAAATGGCGGACCTCGAGGCCCTGCAGTATGCCTTGATGGCATTTTATCTTGTTTCCAGGCCTGTAGTCCAATACACGGGCCCAACTTCTCAACGCCGCTGTTATGGGCTCTTATAACCCTGCAGCTATGTTTACAGCTCCGCCTAAAAGATCTCAAGAATGCTGCCTCAAGGTCAATTGTCCTCTTGGCGGAAGTCCTTGAGGCTCCAAGGATGAGGTCCCCAAAGAGGAAAACGTCAGTCTCCAAGTAGGATTCCCAACCATCCAAAGCGTTCAAGTAAGGACGTCCGAGGCCATTCTCCGGATTCTTCTGATGTCGTCCATTCAAGGTCTGCAAATCTGTCCATGTCTTCCCAGTCTTTCAAGTCTCCCAAAGTTCTCAAGTTGCTCAAGTTGCTCAAGTTGCTCAAGTTGCTCAAGTTGCTCAAGTTGCTCAAGTTGCTCAAGTTGCTCAAGTTGCTCAAGTTGCTCAAGTCTCTCGAGATGTTCAAGTCTTCCACGGTGTCCAAGTTGTCCATGGTGTCCAAGTTGTCCACGGTGTCCAAGTTGTCCACGGTGTCCAAGTTGTCCACGGTGTCCAAGTTGTCCACGGTGTCCAAGTTGTCCACATTGTCTATGATCCAAGCTCTTACTTTGCGACGTCATTGTGCTGCATCTTCCTTAACTGTTTGATTCCTCTCAAAAGTTTGGCCCCGCCTCGGATCTCTCACACTCTTTTCTCTATTTCGTCTTCCGACTCTTCCCCGGAGTTTCTCAGCTTGGGGAGAAAGCCTCCAAAGTTTCCTTGGTGAATAGACCTTATGGGTTTTCTTTTTCAGGACCCTCCTCAGTATACGCGATTTTCATTCGTCGATGTTGAACGACTCGTTTCCAACCACGTACCAAATGGCCTTACTCTCTGTTTCATTCTCGTTAGCATCAAGTCCTCGATCTATTTCTGGGAGTCGTGCCCCTCATCCTCTCCGTTGCTTTGGTACCACCTCTATCTAGTAGTCTTGTGTATGAGCTTTGTTCTTGCTTCATGTGGATTGGTTACTGAACCAATGATCCATCTTTCTCGTCAGCGTCAGCCGCTTTGGTCTCGAGCAGTCTCCTCTCCGCTTAGCCTCAGGCTCACCGATGCTCTTTTCTTCGTTTCATGGGCATCAGTCCCTTAGGTTTATATTGACTTTCAGACCTCTCATCCTGAACTCACGTTAAGGTTCGTACTCATAGTTTCCTAGCATTCTTTTAGTCAAAATGTCTTCCATGGAGCGGGCACGTGATCGACGTCGCCAAGAGCTCTTTTCCATTTCCTATGTCCTGTACAGTATATCTGGGCTTATTTCAAAGCTTGTTGATTCGGTCCAGGTATTTTCCTTAGAGTCTTCTCTGGTATTTCCTGGATCTTTCTTGCCGGCTTCGGTATCCCGCTTCGGTATCTCGAGTATGTCTCCATTTCATCGTCTCATTACTGTGGCTCCTGAAAGCAATACCGTGCACTCAAGGCTTCCCTGCTTTGGTGTGGTTTGATTCCTTCCATGCAAAGGCTTTGAAGACACATCTCGTTCGTCACCCCGGTGCCAAAAAATTGCCGTCTCGACTCCGTTTCATTCCTAGAGTCAAGTGGGCAGAGTTGCAGCATGTTCCGACAGTCTCTGGCCAGGTTCAAGCACTTCCTTCAACAGCTTTCAAACGTGTATTCCTGACTCTGAATACTTCGGCTTCGTCGCTACTTCGGGTTTCCTAAGGAAGAAACGGTAGGCTTGACGTCAACTGTCTTCAGCAGCGTCTCTGAAATCCTCGCAATATCGTTTTGAGGTTCACAGAATTTCCTGGAGGTTTCATTCAAATCTCTCTCGTTCTTCTTCTCAGAAGTCGCCTGCGGTCTTTCGGCTTCATTGAAGCGTCTCCATCATTTCATCGCTATGTGTGTAAGCATGAGTGGCTTGGACTCTACATGTCTCGTCGCTCTATCTTGAAGCAGTTGAAGGTGGGGGTCCAAGAGCCAGAAGCATAGTCAGCTACGACGCTTAACTGCTGCTGCATTGACTAACATACATACAAGCAGCGCAGCATATACTCCCCTCGCGCTGCGAGGGTGGTGCACGACACTCGCGTCACTCGGATGGCATACCCCCCGGCGCCCGAAAGGGATGGGATGGTTGTAAGTCCTGATAGTAGTGTTAGCTTCGACATATAACTGCTAGCATAAACTTAGGGGTAAAGGAGGAGCAACACGGAACCCCCTCATATCATGAGGCGGAACACGACACATGCCCTACTCGAATGGCATAACCCCCGGCGCCTGAAAGGGATGGGGATTTGTAAGACCTATGAGTAGCGTTAGCTCCGGAAAATAACCTATAGGATGCAACTAACCTAGGTATAAATAGCGCCGCCTGCTTCTTCCTTTTAAAATTAGGGAGGGAGTTAGGCATAAATAGAATACCCCTAGGATCCTAAAAGGGATACGGCGGTTATAAGACCTAGAAGAAATATTAGCTATAAGGTAAGTGCTAAAATATAACTTATCTAAATATAAGGAGAGGAGTATAAACCCTTCTTATATTAGAGGTAGGAATTAATATATATATAACTAAACAGTAACCTAGAGTAGAAATAGGGTTTAGAAAAAAGGCAAAATAAGGTAAGAAGATTAAAGGTAATTTATAATAGATAGTAAACAAAAATAGAGACGTTTCTATATCCCTAGGCGCTTAACAGGTAAAAAGGGTAAAGGAGAAATAAAAGGAGGTAATTAGTATAAGGGAACAGGGTGTAGCTGTAGATTACCCTAGTATTCTTCTAAGCCTAGCGCTTAAATGCTGTATTTATAAGTGTTAGCACAGGTTCTAGAAAAGATATAAGAGCTCCCTGCTCGGGGATTATATAGTATAAGCTAGCCTTATAGCACGTCCTTAAAGGCTACTGGTACGCTCTAGTAAGCTAGATAACACGCCGCTCCGCCGGCCTTTTGTATTGCACCCTAAAATCCAATTCGCTTAATGTTAACTGTAATGTAGAAAGTGGCGACGAGCTCGATGTATGCGATGAGAGGCCGCCATCGCGGGCCTTCCGGGCCGTGATAGAGATAGATGCGCGAGCGCCGGACCTGAGATAGAGTGCTGTTAGCAGCGCGTATGACCATGGGTCGTGTTTACCGAAGGAATCTAGTTAAAGCTTAAAATGACCTCGTGAGTCTAGCGACCTCCAGACGCCGGCGCAACTCGGGCAGAGCCTAGGGAGTAGATCCGGGATCTATGGTGTGCGATTGGACTCAGAATGGTTTGTGGCGGTAGGAGGTTAGTGGAGAGGAGCGCGTAGAATCGGGGGCGTCGCGGAGGTCTGCTAGGGAGAAGATGGTCCTGGGAGGAGGAGAAAAAGTCAGCGAAGGGCTGCAAATAAGGGTAACACACAGGCGGCTATTTTTAAGGCCAGAATTGAAGTTCGCAGATGTGGAGACTTTGTAGGTCGGCGATTATGCTGGAGAGACCATAAGAGCGAGATCGTAGCATGCGACTAAGAAGAAGCTGGCGCGGCGAGGAGCGGAGTTACGTAGAGACCGCGCATAACGACAAGTTGGTATTACGCCCTACAAAACAGGCCGATAGATGGTGGGCGTCTTGAAGGTGCTGGCGCGGACCTGGAGATCGCGGCCGGCGGGCGAAGAAGAGGTTGGCACTGCGAGGAGCGGAGATGTTCGGTACGAGGTCTCGCACTGTAGACATGGTTAGCCGTCTGATTCAGGGATTCGAGATTGAAGCTCGTGGCCGCTGGTGCTCGCGAGGTCATGAAGGAGGTCGCGACCTGCGTTCAAGAAGAGAGAGTTTGATGCGTCGCAGAGCGGAAATGCCCAAGAAGATGTCGCACTCAGCGAACACGTTGAGAAACCGATACGACGATCTAAGACCGAAGTTCGTCAATGCTCAATCTGAATAGGTTGGCTTTGACGCAGGCGCGGCCATGACAGTTTGTGCTGGGTCTTGCTGCGGGGAAGATGAGATTGCCAGGAGAGGTTTTGGATAGCAGGAACTGTCACAACACAGAGCTATGCATGGCGCAGCTTTGAAGTGTCCGGCGGAAGGTAGAGTGTATTCTGTATGTGAGGAGGTTGGTTGTGAAGCTGGCCTAGCCGTGCGAGCACTTGTTGGGCTCTGTCGCGGAGGATGAGGCTGGCGAGAGCGGCCATGGGCACGAACAACGCTCGCATTATGACGCCGAAGAGGGCGCGAGTCTCGGTTCTGTGAGGAGAGGTGGAGAATGCCGTGTCCAAGAGGTTGGTCGCGAGGCTGGCCTGCTGATGAGAGCTTTTCTGGGTCCATTTGCTGACAAGGAAATCCCACGAGGAGAGGATATGCCCAGCAAGCACTTCTCCACTGCGGTGCAAGATTCTAAGGCCTATGGCGAAAGACAGTCGTGATGCTGGCGTCGCCATGAGCGCATTCGCTGGTGTCTGTTGCGGAGACGCTGACACTGCCAGGAGTGGATTTGACTAAGAAGAGCTCTTACAATACGGTGAGCGAAGGGGTGTAGATCTTAGCTTGGTGTTGAGATGTGGAAGGTTGGGTGATCTGTGAGACCGCAAACAACACCGACCTAGATACGAATGCAGATTTAAGACTTGTGCCGCCTCTGCTAGGAGGACTAGAAAAAGCCTAGGGGTAATCTAGATTGTTGTATACGCCCTCAAAACATACTCAAAGTCATGCGGAAATAGGGGGACCGTGATGCTCTTGTTGCTCTCGTGAGTCAAAGAGAAATAAGTGGATGGCAGCATGGTCAAGGTTGGGTTCATCACTTCGTGGGTATACGAGCATTGTATCCTACAAACAGGCTTTAAAGATCTACAAAAATGGCTTAAAGCTATCAAACACTATTTGCAAAAGCCCTCGGTCGTCTGTCTCTTTCTGCCACTGTCAGCTCAAATCTACAGAACCTGGGCCTCTTTGGCTCCCATCCAAGTCCAACACATAGTGAAGGTTACGCTCGACTCAACAGGGAGAGCTCAAACATTCCAGACTATTGTCATTCATCCTGTGCATCTTCACCCTGCCGATTCGCCGAAGTTTCGCCTGTGAACTATAAAGCCTCTTCCCCGTGCGCCCCCTCGTTTCCTTCTCCAGCAACAAAGCTCATTGACGCGTCACAACCTCTCGCAGCTACAGCAGCTCGCCATCATCACGAAAGCGTCCAAAGGAACCTACAACAACTCTCCTGTGTGCCAGCGTTCGTCCTCACGCCCGCCCACCATCACCCACTTCCGCGCCACCACTGCCGCTGCCTCCACGCCCTCTGCACCACCACCACACCCTCCAACCCTCCCACCCTCCACCGCCACAATGGGTGCTGTTATGTCCGTCCCCGGTCCCACCTCCGCGTCCGAGTGGCAGCTGGAGTGGGAGGAAGCCGCCCGCGAGCGTGGCGGTCGCCGCCCTCCCGTCTACGAGGAGCTGCCCATCTTGCGCGGAATACCGAAGATGATGTTTTTGACATGGCCGGCCAACGAGAGGCGTGCGACGCTGAAGAAGGCCCTGGCGTTGTGGGAGGAGGAGTGCGCTGAGGAGCAACGCAAGAAAGCCGAGCTGGCTGCTCGAGTCTGCGCCGCACTCGCGAAGAGCGACAAGCTGAGCGAGAGGTACGAGAGGGAGAAGCAGAAGAGGACGGAGAGGGAGGTGATGGAGAAGATTGAGGAGCCGAAGTGGAGGAAGGAGGAGGCGGAGAAGAAGGAGAGAGAGGAGAGAGAGAGGCGGGAGAGGGAGCAGAGGGAGGGAGCGGAGCAGGGAGAGGGGGTGAAGAAGGAGGAGGGAGAGGGAGGGAAGAAGAAGGCCAAGAAAGGGAAGAAGGCCAAGAAGAGTGGCAAGTAGAGGGGGTGTTTGGGGTGGATTTCGTGGTTGTTTGCTGGGGCTCTAGGCTCTTTTGGTGCTCTTTCGGCCGCTTCTCTTGGCCCCGATCCGTCAAAAGTCTAATTTCATCTGCTTGTTTCAACTGCATATACGGGTCCTCTGCGTGCCACTACTTGTTACGTGACTCAATCTGCTAAGATGAGTTTCGCGAAGTATTGTTACTTCTTGTAATAAGTTATTTCCTGCTTGCCATATTAGGCCTCTTCTAGTGCTATATTGCACATCGAGTAGCAGTGTTCAGCTTCCCTCAAATCTGTCTACTGGATATTGGATGAATGTAAAGACTGCGGCTCTTGAAATCAAACGAGCGTCTTTTTAGCCATCTCGGACACCTGTAGCAAGTGTTTGGGGTGCCTTAACGGAACATCTCGATCACGTTTGCAATGTAAAGGTATGCACCCTTCAAACTTGAACCTACACATATCCAGGTGCCTTACGACGCTCTGGCGCCATTAGAGAAGTCCCAGAGGACTAAGTTCTATCTCCCCATTACGTAATGATTCATACAGCTTGATTCGGGCTGCTGCTTTAGATACGTCTCACGAAACCTCTGAGTAGACTCACATTGTGAGACGGGTAGAAAATAGACTTGACTATGTTGTGTCATTTACGGTCTTTGTCAGTATCCCTGACATATCTAGCGTTCTCGTTTTCAGTTATGGACTATCTTGCCGCTGTTTGTGGTACTCCAGGGTATCATAACTCTGTTGAAATTGATGCCATAGTCTTTACCTAGTTTGAACCGTTTAGCCAATCAAATTAGACTCGCTACTCCTGGTTGGGCCATACGTTTGGGTATACAGATATGTTACTCCTCCGGCCCGCTCTTGCTCGCTCGACGCCACTGTCAACAGTACCCCAACGAACAGGTATCAGCTTTGTCAAAAGTAGTCTGAATTTCACGACATTTACTATTACATCGTATTTAGAGTTTTGAAAGCTTATCAGCATGCCCCAAGCAGTCGCAAGAGGTGGGAATTAATATCCTTGAACTAGAACTTGGCCTACATAAGAATACGAAAAGAATAAAGATTAACGTAGGTGATCAGGTTATTACGTTTACCCTAGTTATTACGCTTCCGAATATTAAGATAAAGCTTGGCAGGTGCACGGATTCAGAATATGTGTAATAACTAGGGTAAACGTAATAACCTGATCACCTACGTTACCTCAAACCACCAAATGTAAAAAAATAAACCCCCTCACCCGCGTCTCGAACCCACCCCTCCGCCTCCCACTTGATGGCTATATGATCTGCAAAAAGGGAAAAGGAAAGGATCCGAAGACGTATACAATACTCGTACACTGTTGTACAATGTCGTAGCAGCAAACTTTCCTGAGAGACAGAACGAATTGGACGGTATATATGGTTTAAGTGAGAATGAGGGTTTATGGAAATAGTGGGGCGGGTAAAGAGGGTTGCCTGGGCGATCGGGTGAGAGACAGCCCATTACTCAATGTGTACGTTTTTGCGCCGAAATTGACGAAGCCGGTCCTCTGCTTCAATGAACATGCACATCCCATTATCACATCGCCCATTGCTGTCTTGCAAGCTATTCTTGTCGGAGAGTTCTACTGTTGGTGTCTACATCTATAGTGCAGTCCTAGGTCACAAGTCTGCGCACACGGATTCATCACTGCTTGGCTCCAATCTTGCTCACCTGACACCACTGAGAGGAGCGGCCTAGCCAGTAAGCAGCCCGTTATTCAAGAGGCAATCTAATTTGCATTACTGGAATCTTGGCTTCGTACCTGGAGTTTTCAGATTCCATGAAGATATCCCAAGCAGTGGTAAACTCGTCTGCACAGACTTATGACCTCTCACTGTAGGTCGGGGCCTCACCCTCCGCAGCAGCTCTACTACAGTGAACCGTTGTATAGGCATTATCCATAGAAATGTATGTCCCGAAGGTGTTCTACACCCCCGTAGGTGCTCATGACCATGGGCTGTAATTGAAAAAGGCTGGTCTTCCTCTCCTAATGATCGTTGCATGTTATGCTCATTGTTCCCTTCTCCGCCGCCGCTCCATCCCATCCACCCAAATCTTGTCTTGTCGCTGTTTTTTGGACCAAAGTTCAGGAATCCGAATAGTCCTCCGTAAGAGTTGATGAGGTTGGCTGGGCGACTGGGCTCGGGTGGTTAATGCGGCGGTCGATCGCGTTGTCGCCGAACTGGCGATCAAAGGACCAGGCCTGGCGCCCCAAGATAGCCCATTCCTTCCTTTTGACGTCTTGGCCATTATGACATGGATGTTCCCAGCCAACACCATGAGGAGGTGGCAAAATCCGATGTCTTCGCCCAGTAGAGGCTCAGATCGATAAGCTGGTACTCAGAGGATAAGGCCCTGTGCTTCAAGTCAGCCTATTCCTCAACGATCCTGTCTCTATCCTTGGCTACCATACGGATGTGTCTAGCCCCGTGGGGAAAGAGCCCAGTGCTCCTGTCAAAGAATATGTAATTATTGTATACCCTTATGAGTAGGCTCAGCACCATGTAGATATGCCCTGGCGCGCTTTGAAAAAGCTGACACTATACAGAGCTCACATCCTAACCTCCTGACCAAGAGCTTCTACTGTGAGGCATGCAGAGATACTCTGTCGGTGAATTTAATCTGCTCGAATGGATCCGGTCGAAGACTGGGTCCGGCCACAGTGCCGTTGCTACAAACAGCGGCGCCGCAGGACCGCCAGGGGTCGGTAAGGGAGCCTCCCAGACAGTCTGTCAGCTTCCAATCTCCACGTTCATCTAGTCAGACTTGAGGAGGACTCGTGTGTTGGCGGCGCGGGAGGTGCAGGCGTGGGTCAAGGAACCTTCAATGCGGTGAATTAGCTCCTCGTCAGACACTATGTGCTGCCTCATTTAGAGAGAGTCTATGCATACACACCATAGAGCCTGCATGGCCTACGCTGTAGGCTGGGGACAAGCCCAGGGATTCTAGATGTGGCGGAGGAGCTACAGGCCCTAACCAGCCTGACTACACCGAGGACAACAATGAACGCTGTGAATTTGGCGATGCTAAGGCTCAGCTCTGCGCGCATAGCCTTGGTATTGAGGAAGGCGTTGTAGCTGGATGTGAGGGCGGTCCACGCTTCGTGGATGTTCCCCCTGTCAGAAGTGCACATACTGAGGCTGTCCAGATTGAGGTTGTGCGAACTGAGGTTGTGAAAGCTGTTCGCATACCTGCAGTTGATCCATGTCTTTTGAGGTCGTTCCGGCTGTCGGTTTCGATCCTAGTCTCTGTCTTTGCGAGCTCCCAACAGGCTAATGCGGTCCCGGGGCTATTGGAAACTTCTGTTGGCGCAGGCTTCAATTTCATTTCGATCATATCCTATCCGAAGGGAGATCCTGTGACCGTCAGTTTGTGTGCAGATCAAAGTAAAACAAACTACGCTCGCAAAACTAACGGCTAGTCTATACAGCGAGATTCAGCTCCTCTGGGCTTACATAAATTGTGCCTGCTCCCATTCACAGCCTCGACATTGGCAGATTCCATGTCGCTTTGAGTGACGGCCCTTTGTCTGCATACTCTATGACAGCTCTTCTGCCACTGTTGAACCGATGTACTCATTTAGAAATAGCACGCGCTCAGCAACTAGGCAAAGTCCTGTCCTCCGCTCTTGATGATTGTCGAGAGTGTGCCTAGCGTCCTATGATCCACCCACCATACCAATTATGTCCGTTCATTGTTGGCACATGGCCTAGGGTTGTCTCGTCACCGTGTTCGAGTGTGCTGGTCCTCCGCTCTTGATGATCGTGGCGTGTGTTCTCAGTGTGTTCTGGTCCACCCATCATAACTGTATTATCCGTCCATTGTTGTCGCATGGCCCTGTGATGTCGCGTCGCCGTGTTCGAGTGCGCCGGTGGCTGGCAGTCAGAGAGAGGCATTCTTCATTAGGTGCGGTGAAGCTATTGATTGCGGCGAGGTTGTTGATCGAGTTGATTGAGGGGTGGAATTGAGGTCGACTCGCCGGAGTTTAAAGAATAAAGTCTTGCACTTCAGAATGAGGGTACAGGGACACGCTATAGCTCTGTGCGCATTCTCTTGCCACTACTCGGGGAACCGCTACTTGAATTCAGAATTCTAGGCGGGAAGTCAAATTTCTAGGCGGGAAGTCAAAATTCTAGGCGGGATAGTCACAGGAGAGAGTCACGCGTCACAAAGGAGGAAAGGAGTGGGAGAGAAAGAGCCTCAATTGTAATGTTTAGAAGAAAAAGTCGGAGCCCGCTGTAGTGCTTAAGGCAAGCTTTCAAAAGAAGAAGAGATCATAGATGAGCAGCGAGAGCCGCCGCTCACGAGAAGGAATATTTCCCACCGTCATGTGCTGCAAGCTATACAGCACCGGTCTACCTTACCATAGTGTAATCTCAGCTGCCTTTGACTGACCGACATGCTAATAGTGTGGCTCGTCTTTAAATGTCTATATCCCTGTACTTAACAACCACCATACTGGTGTTTTCCAGGCGTCACGAAAGGTGACAGAGCCCGATTTCCTGCACCTATGCCCGCAGAACGAAACAAACATGCCTAGGAAAAGGAAATCGGCCTCTACGCTTCGCCGTGGTATGGTCTGGACGCTTTCCAAATTTTTGAGGAAGAAGAGCCAACGCGGAGACATCTTTAGGCCGCCCCGACCTGGACGGGATTGCCAGACTCAGTCGACACAAGAATATTGAATCAATTATGACGTTTCTAAGAATTCGGAAACTGCCTCCACCACCAGCATCGATCTGGAACAGCAACGCGACCAACCATAGCCGGCAATGTCCGGAGAACAGCTATTGGACTTGGCTCCTCTCGAGTATTCCCCTTCCTTACTCGCCGCTCAACCCCGGGGTTCAGACAACAAATTTACGCGACGATCTCCTTATACATTTTGAGGCCACACGGGCAAATTGGAGGTTCATACAGGCGTTTCACACCAGAAAGGACGGCTTGGTCTGAAGTAGAATGGATGGGGCCCTCTTCTACTTCCAGCCGCACATATATTTCTGATTCCTGGGCCAAGACATCCTGAAATACCTTTATACGGAAACACAGAAGAAAGAGCAAAGAGGCATTAGTTATCCGCGGTCTCTGGAGAGATGGATCCTATTGGTCCTTCGGCTTAGGGCAAGGGCGATGACGGACTCGCGTTGAAGGCATCTTAATTGGAGTGCCATAGGTTGAATGTATAGCCCTGCGCCTCGGCTGGTAATATTGGCCATATATATAATGATGAGTATTTGGAGGCGACCCCTTTACCTGCCCAATGATACAGGCGATCAATAGGAGAGACTGCCTTTTGGACTCTGCGCTCTATTCTCTACCTAATGAGGTCCATCTTTTCAGTCACCTTGGGGGTAAATTAGCTCAATATGTAAGGTATTAATAGGTAAGCAGATATGCCTAGAGGTCGGGCTTACCTCAGAACACGTCCCCATTCACTGTCCCCTTAACGATGTTCCGAGTTCGGATGTTCGGAACTTGACAGCATGAGATTCGTCTATTCAATCAATTCGGGGATTTATTCACTGAATATGTAGGCTGTCAAAAGAAAATAGCCGTGTCTATATATACGGCGTCCCTTAAACGACATCCACCTTCACTTCTGGGTTGACGGAATTCAGATTGCGCCCGCTACCGCGTTGCGTACTTGTGGCTTCTCCTCGCCTTCCTCCTCGGAGTGCTCTCCAACTTATTGCTGTGTAGCCTTAGGCTCTTCCATGCCCGCCGTGGGTATCTATGGTGTTTGTCATTCACGACTCTGCTGAGTTGGTGAATCTCTTCGAAGACGATGTCATATTCGTGGCTCCTCCTGGGCCATAGCCAGCAGCCTCCCTTTCCCAGCCTGGAAGTCTCCACAGGGAGATGATAAAGAGGCGACCCTCGAGGGTACGGATGCTGTCCTATGTACTTTCGAGATCGTGGTGTCGAAAGCTGCTCAAGTTGGACTGCCTCCGGAGGCAGGTGTTGAGGCCGAGGTGAAGGAGGATGGGTCTGCGCATAGCTCGGGTTGTAACAGCTACAACCTAGGATCAACAACTCATACGGTTTACGGTCACCTACGTACAGCGTGGCGAGGTCCTCTGTTCAGCTACACCAGGGTCCTCTCAGCTGGGTTCGTTCCTTTCAGCTGGCCTCTATTCAGCTGAGCTGATAGACCTAGGGGGTGGGCCATTTCCTATTAGTATATATTCGGCCCGTACGGCCACAACAATACAAGCAGAGTTCACATCAATTTTCAACCTGAGTGCATACTTGCCTACCACTGGTTGGGTTGCTCCGGCGGAGGTTCATAAATCTAGACATGATGCTAAGTTTCATGCAGTGTAGTCTGAGTTGCTTCGTGACTAGCTAGCTTCCTGCTAGCTGGGAGCTTCCTGTCGGTGTTTAGTGGGCAACGCCGACCTCACGCACTGCTATTTCCGTGTGCTGAAACTCAGAACATAGAATATCAACGTTAAGCTCAATAGAGCGAGAATTGAACTCCCTCTTTAGTAGCCGACTACCTGGCAACGGGGCTATTCCTGATAGTTTTACAGCTTCCAAGGTAGCACTCAGCTAGTGGCGTTTCAGTGTGGTTGACGTTATCAGTGCTCCAACGTAATTTAAAGTTTCACGGAGTAGAACCTATACTCCCTTTTAACTAGTCGGCTACATTCAAGTTGGGTTTTGTGGGGTTAAATTTCTCCTAGGTCTGTACCATTGAAATAAACAAAGGTTGCGGAGTCTTCCGCTTCCTCTTGGTGGTGGTAGCATCCCCGGATCGGCTCACCGGTCTACTGTTCTGCAACTCCAATTGTAGTTCATCTGCTGAACATGTTGAGTAAGCTAAGCTCGTTAACCAGGTTGTGCCTGTTGTGAGTCTGTTGCGCTTTCATTTCTTTCGACTCCTTCTGCATGTCTTAGATCGGACTAAATTTGTCAGGTACTACCGTGACGATCTGACGACAGGGGACAGCGGTTGATTGGCTGAGAAGCCCCTCTCATAACAACGGCAAGAGAATAGATGAACGATAGCCTGGACCACTGTGAATACCAGCTCGTACGCGAGTACCGGATGTCAAGACACGTAGCTGGCCGGAAAGCAGCGAAGCTGAAATTCTGCCTCAGCAAAGCTGAGCAGCTTCCGCTCTCGGATTATGTGATCAACCAGGTGAGCCTCTATACAATGCGGGCGTACACAATAAGTACGATGTTATATATGAGCTCTGCAGCGGAAAAAATGTGGCGTAATAAAAACAGGCTAGCTAGACGAAACGGTGTTTCACGGCGTCTAATTTTATATAACTTTTGTTAGATAAGGTAAATGAGAAGTACAGCAATTCCACGGCTTTAAGATAGAGGATAAAGCGAATCGTTAACCGTCTAACGAGGCGAAGCTACCCTACGGCAAAAGCAGCGACGACAAAGACGGCAAGGAAACAAATGTGAGATACGACGACTACTGGAGCTGTGAGTCCTAAAGGCTATTCAGGCACTGCAAAGCACTAGGAGAGCTGGCAGAGTTCCACTGGCAGAGCCCCTACCCTAATCATAACTCTGCAAAATTCCACAAGATGGAAGCGGACGAACATGACGCGACAATTCGGACACGCCCTCCAGTACGCTCGAGCACTTGCAGCGCCTCGTTGACGACGATGACGCCTATTCTTCGCCTGACGGAGCTGTTGTATACTCTGCTGAAGGTTTTGTTGCTGTTCTGCCTCTTGTACCAACTCTACTTGTGTTGGAAAGCATCAGGTTGATGAGCTTTCCGGGCGTGTCTTTCTCGGTAAGGCCAGTGACGACAGCGGTCGAATTGTTCGCCTGGTTCTTCTTGGTCTTATCTTCTTTGTCCTTAGCTGTGGATGCAAAGATTTCCGCTTTGCCGCCTTGGGTCATGGCGTTGACTTCTAAAGCGGCTCGAGCCTTTGACTCCGCCAATCTTCTGACGCGGGCCCTTCCTGTCCTGGCGCCGGCGATGGGCTCAATGTGTAGGACGGCTGGTCCAGCTTCTGACGATGCAGCTTCGTCCTGGATTTGAGTCTCTTCGTCGTCAACGCTGGCAATGTCCTGGGCTTTGGTCTTGTCCGCGCCATCAGTGGCGGCCTCGTCCTTCAGGAGGTCGTCCGCGTCCGGCAGGTCTTTCTCGCTGAATTCCTCCTCCCCGCTTTGTTACCTTCTTCGCTGTCCTTGTCGCTGTTGCTATCGGGCTTGCCGTCGCTGATTTTGATGACCTCGTTGACCGGAGTTTGATGGCCGTCGCTGACACCGATGACCGGGTTTTCAATCGTCGATACGACCGAGGGCTTCAAGTTGCGGGAGTCAGACGCCAGGCTCGGGGTGAAATTCGCAAATGGTTACGGCAGCGCCACCCTGGCGATCCTTGAGGGCGTAGAAGGTCCTGAGCGCGATGGTATCGACTTCGAGACCAACCAGGACGTTGTAGCAGTTTCTGCGCGCTTAGATGTCGCCTTCTGGCGAGCCAAGGGCGTTACAGAAGGTCCTGCGCGCGCCGTCTGCTTGAAGAGGGCGCCGTTTCGTGTAGCCCTGTAGATCCTTCAGGGTTGTGGGAAAGCTGGGCTCTGAAATCGCGTTCGTATACAGTACAACAGTTTGTAAGTTGATGTTTATGTCTAGAGTCCGAAACAAAAGCACATGCGCTCAGAGCAGTTCTGGGGTAAATGGCTGCAGCCCTGCACGGTTCGTTGTGCCCTAATTTGTTTCTCGGTGGTCCAGAGGCCTCGTTGCATTTGTTCAATCATGTATGTTGTATTAGAGACAATCTCTGTAGAACCCAAGGTCATACAACTCGCTAGACACGCCTTGGAATGAATATTGCCTATACGCTGAGCTGGAAAGTACGTCAAACACGTGTGATTTATGGTCTGTACGGCTGTCAGCTCCTCTCATGGACGAGGCGGGCGGCTCCTTGCGGTGGAAAGGGGGTTCGAAGAGGCTTTCGGGTGGCTTGAAGAAAGGCTTTGAAGATGCAATGGACGAGACGCGTGAGTTTCTCTGTGAGTTTTTGAAATTGTTGTGCTGGTGTTGAAGTTGTCGCGGTTGTTAGATGGGTTCGGGAGGAGAGTAGGCGATAGGAGGTGATGCTCACGATGCCGCGACGGGCGAGGACGTACCTCTTATGATGGATTCTTGACTTGCTGTAATGGGCAATAGAGCTGCTCGGTCGTGATCTGAAGTTTTCGCGGTGGCGGGCATAGGTTGCTCCGAGCGAGCGTCAACTGTGTATGCAGCAAGCTGGTCTTATTGATCTTTACACTATGAAAGCTATCTCATCGCTGTCATTGCGACATCGAGACGATGAACACTGTCTGCATGATCGCTATAGTTGCTGCCGTCCTCTACTCTGTAGCTGGGCTTTAGCGCCTCTGGTCACACCCCGGCCTGGAAGGGCCTTGCTGGCCGTCCACTTTGCTGCAGAAGCATCCAGTTCACAGGCCCACCTGTCTGTGCTCTCGCCTTGCTGCCGCTACTGGCTCCGCGGCTGTGGTCGCTAATTACGATATGTAATTTGATCACGGCCTTCTGCAATGTTGAATGCTAATTGGCCTAATTGAAGCTCAACTTGGACAGCTAGAAACCCCGCCGAGCCCTACGCATGATACCTCTCCTCTCCACGCCGCGAATCGAATTGATATATGATAATGGGCATAGATGATTTGGGTAGGAATAGTGCGGTGGACGGATGGGGGAACTCAACTCTTGCGCCTCTACATGGTGCCATCTAGTAACTTTCCTCTGCTCGCAGAGGGAGAGATAGAGCCAGGAGGTCCGTTTTCTCACGCTGATCCACCCCTAAGGTTTAGGCCGACTACAACGCTTGCAAAGTGCAGGCACGATTACGACAAGACTCGGACTCGACTGTTCCATTCTTTCACACAGATCGCTCATTCACAACATGCACACACTCCTACCTCAATATTCCAGCAATTTCGAGGTCATTATAACCGCCCAGCGCCACAGCTAGTCGGGCATAATGTAAAGGTTAGTAGACTACATATCAAACTTCCTTTTGGTGAACCAGCTACCTGATAGCTGGGCTGCCCTTGCAATGGTGTTGAGCACGCAAAGTTAACGCCCAGTCGCGATACATCTGCCTGGCCGACCCTACATCCTCTCCAACAAGCTGTTCTACTCCACATAATGCGAATCAGAGTGCCCTTTGCACCGCCTTCTGCTTGCCCGTTAGGCCACCTCTTACGGTGGCGTAAAGAGATCAAGAGTGTAGAAAGACACATCATATTCTTACGCCTATGCCTAGGATCTTCCCGAGTACAATTTAACAATCGAGGTCATGGAAATTAGAAATGCTCTCTAACAAATAACAATCTCATCGCTGAGGCGCTCCTTACAGTGCGGGCACAATTCTGATCCAATACGCTGAATTTCCCAAAGCAGGCGCGACTGAATGACTAGTCTGGGGGTGGTTCTTCGTGCAGCCTTCCTATGTGTTTATGTACGCACTAAGTCATAAGTATAGGCACACAGACATATCACTACTTTGGCTCAATCTTGTTCGCTCGACGCCAATGTGAAGAGTAGCCCCGCTAGTGTCGTCGGCTGGTCAAATGGCAACCTACCTTTTATTGCATCGACCTTAGCATCGTATTTGAAGTTTGGAAACCCCCTTAGGGCACCTCAAGCAGTGGCAGCATTAGTACACAAACTAATGTCCTAGTAGGGGAATTGAGTTTACCTCAGTCCGATGTCTTGAAAACCCGAGCTTAATGCGATGTCAAGGATGAGGCAGTGTGAATTGGGCTACCTTCTGGCTGGACGACTACTTTCTAGCTGGGTCACCTCTCGCGGTGGTGTCAAGGGAGCAAGAGGGAGGTTCAAGCCGTGTTATATCAGGGGCCGCGCCTGTAGGCTTGAAATTCTAGAGCTCAATGCGATGTCAGAGATGAGGCAGCGGAAATTAGGCTACTTTTTGGCTGGACATCTACCTACTAGCTGGGCCACCTTTCACAGCGGTGTCAAGAAAGCAATACAGAAGTTAAAGCAGCGTTACATCGAGGCGCGCCCCTGCATACTTCTAATGCCAGAGCTTGACGTGTTGTCGAGGCTGCGACAATAGAGGTCGAGCTACCTTTTGGCTCGACGACTACCTTCTAGCCGGGCCACCTCTTCCAATGGTGTCAATGGTGCAGGACGGAGGCTAAAGAAGCGTTATATCGGGGTGCGTACTTGGAGGATTCGAATTCCGGAGCTTGCCGTAATGTCAAAGCTGCGGCAGTGGACATTGGACCACCTTTTGTCGGAGTGGAGACAGGTTAGGTGGGCTCCTCTTTACAGTAGTCTTGAACAAGCAAAATAGAAGTCTAAGGAGTGTTATATAGAGGCACCCCCTGTAGACTTCGAATTACAGAGCTTAACGTGATGTAAAGGCTGCGGCAGTGGCGATTGGACTATTGTTTGACTGGCCGAGGACATGCTGCCCTGGGGTACTCCTCACAGTGGCGTCGATACAGCAAAGGAAAACTTTAAGCACACCCATTTATGGATGATAGGGTTTTCAAGCTTCGGATACGATGAATAGAAGGATGCATTAGAAATCAGACTACCTCTTGACTCGCCATAAACTTCCCAGCGGGGGCCCTCCTTACACCGGTGTCGAGCGGGCAAGAGAGAACCGTAAGTACATCAATTCATTATTCATAGGATTTATGGAGTCCGAATGCGATGGAAGGTTGATGCATTGGGAATTAAATTACCGTTTGGCGACCCGCACACCTGCTGACTAGAGTGCTCCTCACAGTGTTGTCAAGCGGGCAAAAGAGAAGCCTAAGTACCTCAATTCATCGTTAATACGGTTTTCAAGGCTCCGAATATAATAAAAGGAAAATTCATTGCAAATCGGACTACCGTTTGACTACCCGGGCACCTGCTAGCTAGAGCACGCCTTACAGTGGTGTTGAGTGAGCAAAGGTCATGCCCGAGCAGTGGCGATCTCTAAGGCCCTGGCCGCGACTGATGTAAAACAATAGAAAGACTAAACCCTCGGAATAGTGCGGTGGACTTGCATTGTTTTTTGACACACTTTGCTGCAGTGCTGCCACTGTCTGTGGTGCCCTAGTCTGTTTGCTGATGGTTCAGAGGCGTCGTTGCATTCGTCCAATCAGCGACCTGTTCCGTCTCAAGTCCTGATTCGCCGCAATCGCAAAGCCACTGCTGCGATGTGGCTGGTGCGATTGGGCGCTCGGCCCAAGTTAGGCGAGCGTGAATGTCATTTTCTGCTCTTTCCTCAACTTCTCCGCACCACCTCCGAGCTCGCAACCCTTAAAGTGACTCGTAGCCCACAACTTCCCATCGGGAGAGCTCTCGCGAGTATAATTAAGCAGCATCGCGTGCCACAGGCCCTGGTCGCCGGCGAGACAGCGGGGGTGGATGTTGGTTTGGGGGCAGCCCCGTGCACAGCTTGTACGCACCCTTCCTCGCCGCAGCACCACCATCTCGCCTCTGCACCATCTCTTCTCATCAAATTACATAAATGAACCTTTTACTAACTACCTCACAGTCTGTTTTTACTTGGTAAGTACATCATCTTGGAATTATTTCCGCCGCAGCACGTGAGACGCGGAATAGTGAATACCAGGGTCATTCACACGGCCCAATCACTCCCCCCACGCCGACTTGTTGCTGACTACTCCACCTCAGCACCTAACCTGCCCCGCTCACCGCCTACCTTTCTTCATCTACTTTACCTCCTTCCACCTCGTCTCTCCCACAACCAACCTTCCTTCATCAACCACTCTTCTTCCTCCATCAACCACCTACCTTCCTCCACCCTTCTTCCTTCATCAAGTCCCCCTGCTGCATCAGCTCGACAACTTCAGCTTCATCAACAAGCTTCAGCGCCTGACTTGCCCGGCTCACCGCCTACCTCACTCTATCTACTTCCAGCCCTGTCTCTTCGACCACCAACCTTCCTTCATCAACCACCAACCTTCCTTCATTAACGACCTTTCTTCCTACGCTTCTTCCTCCATCAAGTCTTCCTGCTGCATCAGCTGGACAACTTCAGCTTCATCAACAAGCTTCAGCACCTGACTTGCCCGGCTCACCGCCTACCTCACTTTATCTACTTACAACCTCGTCTCTTCGACCACCTTTCTTCCTCCATCAACCACCTTTCTTCCTCCACCTTCCTTCCTCCACCTTCCTTCCTCCATCTTCCTTCCTTCATCAACATCCATCATGAACAACGTCAGCCTGAGCCCGCTCGCGCCCTCTCCGCAGGCCGTGCAAGCCGCGCAGTCTTCCGGTAAGTCCAACGTTCATCAACATTCATCGGTTTCGCGTCACACCGCTAACCCAGCCTGCAGTCGACCCAACTGTGCCGTTCGACGACAAGTTCTTGGAGGCCTTCGCCTCGCTGCTGGAGCAACTACCCAACGGCAGAGAGCCCACATACAATGACCGCAACCGCATCATCAAGCAGGCTCATGCCCTCACCGAGTCGCTCTACTACCCCGCCGGCGCCCCTCTGAGCCCTGGCGAGAAGCAGCAGAAGGCCCTTACACGGGTCTTATGCTACATTATGGCCGAGCAGCCCTGGCTGCAGAAGTGGATCAGACCACAAGACGTCGAACGTAAACTCTCGCGCTTTGAGTGGGCTCCTGGCTCCCAGGCCCTGGCCCAATCTTTTGGCTTCATGGCCCCAGTTGATGCCATCAAGGGCGCCCGAGAGGAGCTGAAGCGTCAAGCCGACCTAGACGCCGCCGCAAACGTAGGCCCTATAACCGACGAAGAGGCTCTTCAAGAGCAGGCCGCGCGCGACACTGCCGCGGAGGCCTCCACGGCGCACGCCGACCCTGCAAAGGGTAAGGGCAAAGCAGTCGCACGCGATGCGCCATTTGACGACATCGAGGTCATTTACGTCCCCGGCACTGTGTCCTCGGACGCCACAAATGCCATCGACCGCACCCAGATCTACCCCATTTCGGTCGAGAGCGTGGCGTGGCAGTTGGAGAACCACATGTGCAAAGATATGACGCGCCCGTGGGACACCGCCTTCGAGATCCTCCACGCAACGGCCCCCCATCGCCTGCAGGAGATCCAACACCAAGGCCGCTCAATCATCGACTTCGCGCCCCATCTACTGGACAATGACAACATTTCGCTCCTCATCGTCCTCTTAATCATCCCTCGAGCTGAAATCTGCTCACGCTTCGCTGAGAGCGGGATCCGTGTGGAGGGCTCCACCATGTCCCACAGGAAGTCGGAACTGATGAAACATCTGCTAGGCTGGCTGACCCAAGAGGACAAATGGGGCTTTGACTCGGCGGCCAACGAGCTCCAGAAGAAGATCAAGGCGGTGTCGGCGACCCCTAAGAGCAGGACAAGTCGTCCCCGACAGTACCGCAAGGCGGTGGCTTCGTCCTCAACAACTCCCGGAAGTGGCCAGGCGACGTGGATAAATGGTGGTGGAAGCAACGGAAGCGGATCTTTGGGCGGAAGCGTGATGCAGGCTCCGGGCCCTGATGGTGGATCTTTGGGTCAGGCGGCGGGTGGATATGGTGGCTTCTTTGGACATGGCGGTGTTGGTGGTTCTTCTGCTTCGGGTACCAATGGCGGTCCTGGTGCTTCTCCTGGCGGAAGTGTGGCCCCTCCCCCTGGTTCTTCCGGTTAGTAGTTGTCCCGTTTAGAACGGGCTTCATATCAGCATGCAGCGAGAGGAGTTCTGGGAATAGTAGATAGGGGTTCCTTCCAGCTTCAATGAGGCCAAACATGCAGTCAATGATACGATTTCATACTTCTAATTTGAACACTAGTGCAAAGGTGATTGATATGGATGTTGAAATTGGAAGGTGGTGCTGTTTTGGAGGGGTGATGACGCTGTAGGAGGTGCCCTCACGTGCTCAAAAATTTCAAGGCGGATGTCAAGGATTCGAGAGTGGATATCAGAAAGGATGTAAATCTACAACATTTCTAGGTGCTTGCCGGCATTAGGGGTGGCCCAGATTGATGAAAAGCTGCAAGGCAAGATGTTAATGATCGGAGAGCGTAAATTGGACATAGTTGAGTTAGTGATATTTTCTGGGCCCACAGCGCTGTTTGAGGTAGCCCAACTACCTATAAAAATACTTTCCAAAGTCTATCAAACCTTCTCTATTCATCTGCATCCCCATTGTCCTCACCCTCATTGATCGGCATCCACCCAGAAGGATGCGCTTGCGATGCTTGTCCAAAGCTCGATGTCGTCTGGATCGCCGTGCCAGAAGAAGTTGATGCCGATGCTGGTGTGGGCTGGGCGAAGAGGGATGAGGTAGTATTGCCAGCTGCGGCGCCGCAGATTTGATGCGTAAGGTGCCAGTTGAGATTTGCCTGGTTTCGGTGGCCCTTCCCACACCGCGGACAAACGTGTTTGTAGAACGCCTTCGCTCGCTCGTCCTTCTCCTCCGCGGTCATCTCCGGAGGATCCGTGCATCTGTCCCTAGCTTCGTGAAGGTGATAGTGAAGCCTGCTCCAGGAGGTGTAGGTGACGCCACAGTTATCGCACTTGTGTTTCTTCCTCTCCGGAGTGGTGTGGAGATTTGCGGTCGCCCTGGGCTGGTAGCCGACTCGTGGAGGTTGCCCAGCAGGCGCAAGTGTAGTGGTCGGAGCGAGCGGGGTCTGCCCGTAGGCACTGGGGTTCGAAGCGCTGGCGCAAGTCTTCAGATGCATGTTGAGGTTGGCCGTGTTACGAAACCGCTTCCCACAATTCGGACATTTGTGAACCATGAATTGCTCGTCGCGCTCATCCCTCTCCTTCTCCGTCATGTCGGGCGGGTCTGTACACCGGTTTCTCGCCTCATGGAGATGGTATTTCAGCCGTTCCCTAGTCCCATACTCCTTCCCGCAATTCGAGCATGTGAAGGTCCGTTTGTGTCGCTCCGTAGAGTTGTTGCTAGTAGCGGCGCCTGCGCGAGGAGTCGCTGTGTCTGGTATCGTAGGGACGTGGAGGGCGGTCCGAGATGGTTGCACTACTACTGCGCCTTGCCTCAGAACTGTTGCCGTTAGTGAGCTCTTTACGGGATTGGGAGGGGGAGGAGCCTGCTCGTCGGTGGCTAGGCCTGATCTATAGGCTATACCATCCATATTTTTGGTTAGAAACAGCGGTCCAGAAGCGTTCCACCTACCAACAGGCTGAAGAGTGGTCTCAAGACCTTGGTGAAAGGTGTTTGGGGTATGGGTAGGAAGAACATAGTTACCTAGATGGAAGTGACCGGGTGTGTGGGTAGCCTAGGGCGGCGGGAGAATCCTGGAGCTTAGAGATGCCGTAGGTTGGTGAATCAACGATGAGGCTTGTGTTGGCGGATCAAAGGGTGGAATCTGACGGTTCGAAGTTGGAAGCACCTCTGGCGAATCGAAAGGTCCTTGACGCTTTGAAGGAGTGTGAGAAGACGTTGGAGATCGTGGAGGAGACAGAGAAGAGGAGGAGGAAGAGGAGGAAGAGGACTCCAGGATGGTATGCCTTCGAAGTCTAGGCAGATCAACGATATCTTCGAAGCCCTCCAACGGCGCACGGAAGAAGTCATCGACAGCTTCCACAGCATCTTGATCTTCAGCTATGAGGTTTTCCTTGTCTGCCTCGACGAGCATGCTCCCGACTAAACGACTTTCTACTGGCTGGGCCACTCCTCACAGTGGTATCGATGGAGCAAGGGCGGCGTTCAATCGGCGGGATATTGGCGACACGATACCAAGGTCGGCACTGCAAATTAGTTGAACTCTTGCCTGACCGGCTACCTAGCAACGGGGCTACTACCGACAGTGATGTCCAGCTTCCAAAGTGGTAACCAAGCAGCAGTGTGATTATGAGCGCAGATTTCCGACGTAGTGTTATACCGGTCAAGCTGGCAAGCTAAGAGATAGAGTGTGAGTCAAAGTAGATGGTGGTGGGGGGTACGAGAGTTTTTCGAAGAAGCAAACCCTGTGGGAAGTGTAAAGAGGTCTTTGCATGCCCAGAGAGGTGCCATTCTCGGCTTGACTGTGAATGATCGTGTTGTCCTCGCTGCTTGGCGCTGCGGAGTGTAATGATGATGTAGGTCACCCCAAACGCCGGCAGCCGGATTCACACCCCTTCTCATATTCACCCTCCAAGCTTTGACATCCATCTGGAAACCTAAGAGCACGTGAGGGCACCTCTGACGTTAGTAAATCCTAAGAAGTAGTGTAATTGCACCCATTCTGATGTGCACCATCTAATGTCTTAAATCCTACTCTGCACCTTCACGCCAATCTAGACCACCTCCCGTGGTTGCGTGCACCCAGAATATTCCTGGAGCTCTATCACGTGCAAACCACACCCTCTGATTCTAGACACTATTTCCTACGGTATTACACGTATGTAGGCCACCTCCAACGCCGGCAAATACCTGGAAGAGTAGTAGATTTGTTCCTTCTGATACTCACCCTCTGAATTAATATATTTACCTAAAATCTTCCCAGCACGTGACATACCTCCTGCAATGGTATGCACCCGGAAACCCCCTTCTGTTCCGTCACGTGCAATTCACACTCAAATCTTTGACATCCTATTCTGCAGATCTACGCCTTTGTAGGCCACCTCAGACGCCGACAGGCACCTGGAAATATAGTAGCTTTGTAACCTCTCTAATTTTCACCGTCTCCTCTTGAAATTTCGCAGGGAATCCCAAAGGCAGTCTGACAGCGGCTTCTAGCAGGAGAGTCAATGTGATGCTAGCTTGTTCAATTTATAGTCTACAGTCGTTCACCATCTGTCACTAACTTCAAGGGCATCTAGAGCACCTCCCGCAGCGGCTCCATCCTGGAATACGGTTCTTACTCCATGCCGTTGATTTTACAATCTGGAGCTTCTAACATCATATCGCAAACCTTTCTGCATAGCTAGGGCACCTCAGGCAGCGTTCACTAGCTAGAAACTCTCATGAGTTCGGCCATTCAACTTAGGCTTTCCAATCTTTGATATCCTGTCAAAGGATATTATGCATGGTTATACCACGTGCCGCGGTGGAAGATGCCTAGAAAACAAACAACAAACTACCTAGTGCAGTTTATGCCCTACAGAGCTGAACATCTTTTTTCGCTTTTGAATGCCAATCTAGGCCACCTCCCATGGTTGTCAGCACGTGGAAGTCATTGTAATATCATCACGTGCAATTTGCATCATCATCCAGTGTAGTCAAACAATCTTGTCCTTGGCCGTTGTACTGTTATAGCCATGTAATAACCCCTCCATTCTTGACGGAAGATAGGCCTTGCCGCCTTGTTGATCGCCACGCCTTCGATGCTTGGATCGAGCCAGTCTCCCGCCTTCTCTCACGTGCCTTTCCATCCCTCCCAAGCGTTCTTGTTGACTGCCGCCTAAGATACCCATCCGTTATGCCATACAACGCAATCCTCCTTGTTGCCGTTACGATGGGTTTACTGCAAGACGATAGCCTTGATTCCGGTGACAGAGGATTCCTATGCTTCGTGAATATCTTCAAACCAGCTTTGCAGTCTTCTGAGATGATCGTCTCGTCTACTTACGGAGGGGCACCCTGCGAGGCTTTGTGCATTCGTTTAGGTCACTCGGTCGTTCTTTTGCGTTTTGTTGATGCTCTTAGCAGCCGGTTTTCGGGTTGTCATAAGTGGTGGCTTTGAGCTGGACTTCTGCTTGCGCTTGGATGGGAGTTCTTGCTTCGGGCCATGACCGCAGATGTAGTGGCGAGCCTGGACAAGGGGTTTCATCATCCACAGCAGGTGGTATGAGGCAAACAACTGCAAAGGAGCGGAGACGACGGCTTTGGTTACATAAGCTAGCTTGAAAGGATCTCTCCGCGCCAAGCTTCGTGGATATTCCAAATCAAGCCAGCCTCTCGTCGAAGTCCCTTTCTAACAAACGGTTCGTATCGGATGACTTCTGAGTCTTCCGGAATCACGACTATGCCTCAAAACACAAGCAATCTGACCAATTCTCACACGGTGTCTTTGTCTGGTGGAGTCGGGCTTTTACTGTTGCCTTTTCCGTCACCTTCTCATCAACTAGTCTCAAAAGGTCACACATAGCAAGTCAAAACAAAAAGTTACTTGATTCCGAAGTCTAACATTGCTAACACTGAAGGGGTGCCGGCAGTAGCCATTTAAGTTCCGTGGCATCACCTAGCTCTAAAACACCCTAATATAGGGTATCAGAGCTGTTTCGATGCGCCAAACTTGCCCGTAGGCCCACGGTACTATTTGACGTAGAAAACTCTTTTCTCGGACAGAACTTCCTGCGTAAACTCACGCAGAACTTCAAAGCTCTCCACCAGTGCCGCCAGATCTTCCTTGTCGTTCTCATCCCCCAGGGTTGCTAGCAGTGTCTGCTCGCGCCCCTTGAGCTCATTCTCATACCAGTTGATATTTCTCTCTTGGAGACATTTGGTAATATACTCCAATGAGTAGAAGAGCCTTACGATCAGGAATGTAGCGTTGCTTGTGTGTAGCATGTGCGGCGCTCGACGTATCATCTTCTTCATCGGTTCCTCCCACTCCATGATCTCAAAGTTATTGCCGAGAAACTTTTCTGCCGTTTCTTCGGCTGATGTCGCCGTCTCTCTGAGTCGATGTCCTACCATCGCATTAATCAATTGTCGGAGATGAATTGGCTGACTTGGACTAGTGCCATTTGGGGGTCGATAGACGACTTTGATTTCATCGTATTTCTCAAGGATGGACGTCAAAGTCCTCGAACTATTCGCGGAGAGGGAATTCAAAGCCATTTGTATCAATTGATCAACGCTCTTCGTCCCTTCATCGAGCTGCATCCGTTCACCATCGTCCTCGTAATATTCGTAGCAGCCCTTCGCGTGCTTTGGATCCCACACTTTAGCTTCCTGACACATCTGAAATATCCTCCCAAGAAGGCTCTTGGATCGGCTCACAAGGATCCTCTTGTAGTAGTTTCTGAAGGTTGTAATAGCCCTGAACTGCTCCAACATAGCTCTCTCGGAGTAGGTTCCTTCAGGATGAATGCTCTTGACATTTTCTTACGATTCTCGCTCCTCTGGATCTAGAGAAGTTCCTCCTTCGGCCCGCGGGGGTAGACACGCCTTATGCATGGTTACTCCATGTCTCTTTTCCACCCCACCCTGACGCTTTAGCTGATTCCAATCATTCTTGGCTTCAGGCTTCAGCTGGAGCTCCTCAACCCAGCATTTCTTCCACTCCACATAGTATTCGAGCTTGTTGTTTTTCTTTGCTTTCTTAGCTTTCTTTCGCTCTATTAGTACGTTGGCCATGCCATACTCGTTATTCTTATTGATTTCGTCTCCTGCTGAGGTGCCCAAGGCTTCCACAATTTCTTGTTCAGAGAAATGGTGCACGGCTTTGGGCTGCTGAGTATACGAGTCCGTGATGAAGTGGTTTGCAATACCAGAAGAGCAAGGGCGGAGACGATCGTTTTAAGTAGCCTACAGAACGAAGCGTTTGCTGTAATTGGCTTCGATGAGTCTTCTGGACCTCTCTCCAACCCACGAAAACGACCCCTTAGAACGTTGTAGAAGCTCATTCGCAATGTTCCAGTTATTTCACAAGTAACTAACCCTCATGAGACTTCTATGTTTGATGTCAATTCCGCGTACTCAAGCTATATCCTAGCGGAGATGACACGAATGGGTATGTATATTTCGATTTTTGTATTTAGGGCTACATGATGGCAAGTGGCGCATGTCAAATTCTATTATTCATTTACACTCAGAGTTGCGTCACGTGTAGCGTGGAAAGCTCCGCATTTTTTCAGTGGAGAAAGAGACAAGGTCACCAGCTGTCACTCGAGTCATGAGGAGTACGTGGACTTCTTTTCAATGAATGTTGATTAGTCATTCTATTTACAGGTTGAGGGTCCTACATCATGCACGAGTTGTAAGAGCTTGTGGTCGAAATGAAGCGCACCTCCCTCACATCATTGATAGTTCGGCCTGGAAACCCCAAAACAGCGTAGAGTCATATTGATCAAGCTTTCTTTGGGTTACCATTCCCTCTGTTTGACCGTCTAACCCCTACTTCGGGCGCTTCGCTCTCTACAGGCGCCTCCTCCTCGGGCACCTCCTCCTCGAGATCCTCCACCTCAGATGCTTACTCCTTTTTCAGAAGTCTCTGCATGTGCTCGTGCAATTCATCAAAGGTCTTCCTCAATTCCTCTAGACTCCGACTGTCATGTTCATCTTGCAGGCTGAGCAGAAGCTTTCCCTCGCATTCGTATAGCCAGTCATCTCTCACATGAATATGTCTCTCTCGGAGGAGCTGCTCGAGCTCATCTCTTGAATAGAAAAGCCGGGCAAGCAATAGTGTCTCGTTGTTCTCATGCAGCATGTGCGGTGCGTAATTCACAATGTCCGGCACAAGAACCTTCAAGCTCTTTGCAAACTTGACCTCAAGTAGTGTGTTGTCATGTCCCGGCTTTGGTGCCGCTTCCATTATCCGGAGGAGCGGATTGTTCCACATCGTGTCAACCAGGTCTATGAAACACAAGGCTGCGCGCTTAGGTTTAGTTCCCATGGTGGGGTCTGGAAGATATGTAACTCGTAGATCTTCGTAGTCTTTGAGAAAGGTCTCTACACTACCTTCAGGTTCCTCTTGAAACTTCCCTTCAAGAATACTCCAAGCTTCAAGGGCCGCATTTTCGACATCCAGAAATTCTACAGTCTCTCTGAGATTGTCGTCCCCATCGGGCAAAGAGAGAGTATAGAGTCCTTGTACGCGGTCTGGATTCCATACTCTCCTCTCCGTGCAGGTCGTGACGATACACCTCAGAAGCTCTTCAAGACGAGGAGTTTCGTGATCTGTTAATTGGCCGTGCTCCATTAGCATCGAGCGATATTGCTCCTGAAGGGTGGTGATAGTTCGCAAATGCTGTCGAAGTAGCTTGAAAGAGTACGTTCCTTCAGGCTCAACCTCTCTTATCTCCAGCAGCGCCGTTTTCGTAGCTTCTTGCAACGTGATGCCTCCCACTGATATCGGGAGAAGGTAGTCCTTGTTGATAATAACGTTCTCGATACTCGTATCGACACGCGGCTGGCCAAACTCGTCTTTATCAGTCTTGAGGTCCTTCCAGTATTTGAGAACACTCTTCTTCACCCTGTCTTCGGATGCCCAGGCTACTTCCCATTCAACCAAGTAATCTGATTTTCTGTCTGAGAAACCGGGGTATGTCTGCTGTAAGATAATGTCCACGATCGGGAACATTTTGGGGTCTCTTTCTGCAGCGGTCATTTTGAGGCTTTCCTTGAACTTCTTTGGGATGTCGGATTCTTCGATCTGCTGTGCAAGTGGTTTTAGGCGTTCTGCGGCTGGCGTGGCATTGGATCGCGAGCTCTCATCAGCCGATCGCGTGCTGACTTTCCTTGCGACTCCTTTTCTGGCCGGCGTCTTGTCTTTTACTCGCTTAGGTCCCATGTTGGCGAATGGAGGAACTCAAGGTTGGCGTGCGATATGACTGTCTACAAACTCGTTTTGCGAGTGGGAAAGATGAAAGGTGGTGATGGAGAGGAATGCGGTGCTCCGAGCAATGGAGATAGCGGCGTGCCTTTTAATCAGCCAGTTTAGGGTTGTTTGCTGCTTTCTCGTGAGAATTCCAAGTTCTTCCATGGATGTGCTGCTTGTTATTGAGATTGTCTACAAGACCGCTGCTCTGGAAATTTCGGCGAAACTCTTCCAAGTTTGCTTCTGCGAATACATGCGGGAAACCCCGTTTGTTTTGACATCACTGTGACTCCGTGATTGCGATTTGGACCCTCGGAATTATGACACAACTCGTCGGTATTCTGACACCTGTACTTGGAAAGGTGACTCTTCCTCTGCCGATGCGGAGCTCCGTGATATACTATCCAAGGACTCATGTGCAGGAAAGACCTTGAGCGGCTAAATTTAAGTGCTGAGACTCTGACTTCGACTGGCGGCAGCGGAGTGATCTGCCGGCATGTCGACCACAGACCTCGTTCGGAAACACATTCCCATTATTGTCGATTTCAAAATCACACTACATGTACAGAAGCAAGACGAAAGTCGAATCTGAGCCCTTCACCATACGCAAGATAAAGGCTGGCATGGTGCCGAGTAAGACTACTCCGCTATTGGGTCTGGCACAGAGTCATTGACCTTCAAAAGACAGCGTCATCTCCGTCTCCGTCAGTGCACGAATCGCTTTCCCCAGTCACCCACTCCTCCGCGTCTCCGTGGAGCCTCAATCTCCTATCTATACCTCCATAATCACATTCCTCGGGCTGTGCAACAATGCCCCGACTTAAATCTACTTTCCCGTACTCTCTGCATATCTGCTAGATCACACTTGTTCGAACGTTCGTAATACCTCGTTCCGACACTCTCAGCTTTATCTCAACCTCTATACCAGCTTCCGCACACCCTACCTTTGCAAACAGAGATATCTGACCCCAAATTGCCTGCCTGTTCAGCCTCTACTGCGCGAACGCCCGTCCCCGACCAACAACCGCATATTGCTGTCTCCTCCGACAGTCGACTAAAGTGACACAAAGCAGGTCCACAATTGAGCTACTCTACCAGACCGTCCTTCTCTGATCGCCGCTGGCAGATGGGACATCACCGCCTTAACCGCCGGACGAGTCAGAACTTTCTACCCAGAGACCGTAACTACCCACACCACCTAACATCATTTCCGCACGCTCCGAGAGCTCCGACGACGGCGAAGAGATATCGGAACTACTGCGCCACTATCAGAACCACTGATTCTGTCCATAGTGGACACCAGCGAAGCTCTGCATGGACACCATCGTCCGACCAACAGCTCCCCCAGCGTCCGCTACCTCAACCACGCATCTCCGCTCCGACTCGTCTCCGGCGTACTCCATTCAGCCGATTCGACAGACCACAAAAGTTCATTGCTCAGTATGGGGCGTTTGCCAATGGCCTCAGCCAGCCCACCTCTGACGCGAAGCATACGCGATTGGAAGCCACCCGAACTTTGTCACTGCAGACCGGCACAGCCCTAGACCCCCAAGGTAACCTACAGCGGGGTCGAGCTGTATTCACTAAGGGCAATGGGCTCTGCGATTATACTGTCAAGATGCCAATGATGCAAGAGGCTACAGAATCCGGCAACATCGACGTCACATCTTTCACCGTAAATGACTTGACTTTGGATGACCGCTTCAAGAACAAATCTTATGTCGTCAATAAACGGCATGTGCGATGTTATGCTGGTGTTCCCATCCGGAGCTCCAATGGCCACAGTATTGGTTCATATTGTAGTATGGACGACAAGCCCCGGAAAGATCTTAGCATTCTCGAACTTTCTTGAATGCACGACATGGCCGTTACTATTGCGCCATCTAGAGATCAAGATGAAGGAGCATCAACAGAGAGGAGGTGTCGAAGTAAAAAGCTTGGGTTGCTTCGTGAAGAGGAACGGCACCCTGGAAGACTGGTATCTACTATAGTCGCTCGCCTGAAGGTGACACTACAGAAGCTAGGTGGTGACAGCAGCTATGGGTATCACAGCCTATATCTGCGGACACGGTGTATGGACCCTGAGGGGCTTGGAAGGAAGGAGCGAGAGGGCGATATAAGCGGTACACTTGTAGTAATTGTGGGAGGGATTGGCAGGATAGGTTAAAGAGGCATGCTGAGAGGTGTGCGGACGGTGGGGGATGAGTGGAAGGTGGGAGGACTGTGTGCTTTTCGTGACGTAAACTGGTTCAGTCAGGAGAAGAGGCTAAGTTCTACTTCGTTTCAAAGCATGCTGAGAGCTATGGTCAAAGTGAGAAGGATGGTGTGAAGTACGCTTGCTATTACCTTTGTAAGATTAATTCCTTCTAGTTGGGTCAATCGAAATCGTAGTACGTCTCCAAGTGTCAAATGATGGTATCATTATCCACAGTCGTATCATTATCCGCACTCTTCCAAATTTAGTTTCTATTTCAAGCTCGTCTAAGTTCTCAGCCATCAACCACATTCAACTCTGCAACCTTTACTAACAGTCTATGCACCCTCACCTAGGGTAGCCCCAAGAGGATTTCGAACCTCAGGATATGCTGTAAGCTCACCACCTTTCAGATAGAGCGATGTCTTGACCAGCCAGCTCCTTTTCAGCTAAGCTCCTCCAAACAGCGACATTGAGCATGCAACACTGGAGCTCTCCCCAAGACCAATCATAGCCTACCAACCCGATGATTCAGACAAAGCGCAGTATATCCAGCTCCACTTCAGCTCGTCGGGTAAAAAGCATCTCTCTCCCCTCCCTCTATCCCCTATCCCTCCACCGCATTCCCTCTACCGCACCCCGTCACCTCCCGATGCTTCCTCAACTGCGACTCATGCTGATACCGCTCCACACACCCCTCACACTTGAACGGCTTGAACCGCTCTTCCTTCACCCGCTCGCTCAAACCCGGCGGATCCGTGCACCGGCTCTTCGCCCGGTGCATGTGGTAGGACAAGCTCTTCCGCTCTGCGTAGGCCTTACCGCAGGAGGGGCAGGCGTGCGGCAGCAGCGGGGCGGTGGGCGTGGTGGCGGTGGAGGGACGGGCGTGTGTTGACACGGGGGCAGGCGGAGGTGGAATGTTAGGAGCAGGCACCGCTGTAAGCGGATTGATAAGAGTAAGGGGTTGCCGAGTGATGAGCGCGAGCTGAGGTAAGGGCACAGGTGGTGGGTAGGTTGGGCCTTCATAGGCGGGCATGCGGTGGGATGGCGAGACTCTACCAGGCGCTGCCGGCGGTTGAGCATCACGGGTAGTAGACATGAACTGCTGGAACGTGGGTCCTTCGTAGCCTGTTGGGACATGGCTAAGGCGAGGGCGAGGACGAGGGAGAACTTGTGCGTTGTTGTTACCCACTGGAAATTGGAAAGGGGAGACTGGGCTGTTGTGACCCATTGGAGGTTGGAATGGTGAGCCCAATATGTTCAAAGGAACGCCTCCGGGGTGCTGGAAGACTGGAAATGGTGTAGAGGGCGTCAGTTGCTGGCACGAGGAATCTCCCATAACGAACTCACGGAGTTTGTTGAGCGGGACCCCTCGTTGTCCAGGTGGGTATCGAAGTAACAAGAGGGCTTCGGCGGCCTCGAGCTCTGCAGTATGTCGGAGAGCTGGGGTGGGGTCGTAAAGCATGTTCGCGTCCTCCTCAGTGTTGTATTCCTGGGCAATAGCGTCCTTCTGGCCGTTATCCAAGCCCGTGACGGTGAACGAGTTGACAATGACGATGTTCCGGTTCTCAGCGGCCGCAGACAGGTACGAGGCCGGTACAGCTTTGCTCGATTGCTTCTCGTGAGCCTGGACACGGGCATCTATCACTGCGCGGTCTCTGGCTGGCCGGGAGCACCACCTCTTTCCGTGGAGACGGTGGTCTTCGTCCGTGGTGCACAGTCCATACCGGAGGTAGTCTTGGGAGTAACTCATGGTTGTGGACTTGTTGTGGATTGTCGAGTGTGATTTAGTGAGAAGTGCGTGGTGTGGGGTGTTTCGTGGGGGTTTTAGAAGGAAGCGTAGTCGACGTACGAAGGCTGGGGAGGTTTTGTACCCCAAGGAGAAGTTGGTCCTGGTGAATTAGGATATGAGTGTTCCAGGGCGTCGACGACGACGGTTGGGGAGTTGGTAGGTCTTTGGGGGATGTGGTGGATGAAAGCGGTTGAGGAAGTGCAAGAAAGAGGAAGGTTCTTATGCCTTGAATTGACACTAGGTCCAGTGAATTGAGGTGGGAGTGCTCGATGGCGGCACATTCACGTCGTCCGACCATGGTGAGTTGCCTTAAAACTTGGACAATCACTTCAGTCTGAGCGTCACTTTGAAATTCAGAGCACGTTAATCATCATGAGCTAGTGAAGGCTCCAAAAGTCAAAATTTCTCCATTTAAACTTAGGAACTGTGTCCTGCCGTCAGTGTGGGCGTGCTTGGGGCAGCCATATGGGCTTGAGAACTCCGAACACGACGCGAAGGCCAAGCACAGTAGACACCCAGCCACGGCGGCGTGCTTCTTGCCGAAGTTCTCGCGGCCTGTAGTCCCATTGTTGTGACAACTGCGCACTGACCCGCCCACGTCTAAGCGTATATATTTCCAAGAAATTCAACGCACTTCGCCTTCGGGCATTTGGTCAATTTGAAGCGATACAGAGAAGATTAGCCTGGCCCCTGCACTAAGGATGACACGCTCTATCAAAGAGTAGCTTCAAAAATTTTTTTGTGTTTTGTTGCGACGTGAGGGGAAGGAGTTCGAGCCCTGGAGGTCCTAACCTTTTTTTTTTACACAACTCTCTGTTTACGCTCCACTACAAGACTTACAAATTACTGAATTGCTGCCTTGTCTTATGGAAGGAGTGTGTCGCGTCTTCGTTCTCACGAAATCCTCCACATAGTCCGGCGGTTTGGCTTAGCTCGTGAAGCCTATGCCACATCAAAACGTCTACTTATCCTTCTCCATCACCTCCGGTGGATCTGAAAACTACGCACCTCGAGAAGATCACTCCGCTGAGCGATCCTAGCAACGCCCTTTTTGCCGGTCTAGGTAGCACATCTTACAACATCGTACAGTCCGCGACCATGCGCGGCCTCCTCGCGAGCTTCGAAGACGAAGCCCGCTTGTTTTCCCGCCTCAGCAGTAGAGACTAGACGCGGTTGATACAGCTTGTAAGTTCCTTTATAAAATCTACAATATTACTCTCACTGAAACATAGAAAACTCGAAGATTCCCGAGACTATATGAACGAGTAACAAACAGTCCAGCAAAGCCGAAAGAGACACAAACAGCGTGGAAACTCCCAGCTACCAACCCATTCCAAAGCTTCGACGGTGACGATCCATCTTAGCTACCCTTGGTCTCAGAGCCAAAACCACACATGCCGTCCGGTATCAGAGGAGCCAGCTCTTCCTTCACTTTGAACGACGACGAGATTTTGGACGCCTCAACAAACCCCACCCGTACCGACACCGTTCGTTTACCTTCGCGGCGGTCTTCGGACCTCCTTGTCGCCCGAGGGAGCGTTCGGAGTTTCCCAGTACCGAATTCCAAGTTAGAGCATACAACATGGAGGGAAGTTGAAAAGGAAACCGATCGATTGTACACAGCCTACACTGCAGTGAGCAGTACACTGATTGATGCAGCCTGCCGACTGGTAAGAAAATAATTCGCAGCGGAGCAGGTGGTGGAAGCCTGAAGGTGTCTACAATAGCTGAAAGGTTACGACTTACTCCAGACCCATCCACGCCAGGCGACCGAGGACGAGGAGAAGCTTGCAGAGCTGGAGAGGTTCAAAAGCCTCAAAGCCGCGGAGATCATGGTCTGTGATTGATGCCGGCATCTTGACTACCCGTACGTCGTGCCGCCGAAAACTATGCCGTCTCGTCGATTGCATCCACCCAGCCTGACCAGCTGTTCCATCTTCTAAATACCTCGAGAATGAGAAATATGGATTCCCTACAGCAAGCAAGCCAACCAGGCCGACGCCGTGGTCCTCGCCACCCTCCAGCTTCGTCGCCGGAGACAATACAATCTCATCATCTCGAGATATTCATGTCACCAGCCCGGACAACCCGACCTTAACAAATGACCCAGTTACGGAACACTCGGAGAAGGAGAACAATGGATCTTGTACTGTGACCGCAGTGAGTGCCTGGAAGACCATTAACCGGAAGGGAGCAGTTACGATCTCCATTACGACTGATTCCTCTACTCCAGCCAAACCATGGAGGTCACAAGATCCAAACCCGAGGTCGCATCATAATGGACCACCCACTTGCATCGATACACGAAGAGCCAATAAAACTGCTTCAATTTAGAGAGGGCATCTGCACTACTACGGACAATTTCAGGAGGAATTCAGAAAGCTGAACAGCGAGTTGACGGCTCTTTTCTATGTCGTATATCCTAGATGCGGTCGTCGTAGCATCCTGCAGACAAATCCAAGCGATCATTACTCGCAAGCCCTACCTATCTCAATCCTCGCAAGCTCTACTTCTCCCGTCCCGAGATCGTCACGTCGTTCACCACCCCTCCTGATTGGCCGTCAAGCGAGGGCTCAGCGCCCGCGCGTCCCCGCCCCAGCCCTACGGCACTGCCACAACCACCGCAGACCGTCGGTGATCCAATCACGATCTCGTGTATACGGCGCCCTCTTTTCACGCGTCTACCACTGACGACGCCGAAACCCTTTCGCCGTACAGAACCCCGTCACAGTGGCTCTCAACCACGAGGCCCAGCGCTCACAGCCCCGCGCCTGAGCGCGTCCCTGAGCGCATCAAAAGCATCTCTCGACACCCATTCTCAATATAAAACCACAACTCCCTCCGTTCTACACTGACACTCATCAACAACCAGCTCAACACAACTCCAAGCCAACCACCTCGTTTCACACGCCTCATCATCCATTTTGTCTCAAACCTCAAGCCCAGAGTGTTCAGTCCACTCCATCGAACCCCGTCTTACTCTCTCTTTAGCAAGCCATCTTCCTCCAACCCCCCTCCTACAACTCATCTCCTACCAGCTTCTTATCGAACAATGGCCTACATCAAACTCGGCCTCGTCGCCCTCGGCGCCTACGCCCTGGGCAAGAAGAAGGCCAGAGACGCCAGGCCGCCTCCTCCTACACCCGCACCAGCACGCTACGAAGAACCTAATCCACCACGATATCAAGAGGCTCCACGCTACCAGGAGTCTCCACGCTCCCAGGAGGCTCCACGATACCAAGAGCCGGCACAACAGGATCGCTATCTGGGGGATAGCAAACACTAGACCCGAGTTTGCGGGACTGGGAGATGGGGGGGTTTGGAGCGGACGATATCGGATCGCCAGCTGTGGGGTTCTGGAATTAGGAGCTTGGAAATGGGACAGATCTGCAACTCGTTCGCGAGATAGGATGGGGAGGGAGGGAGGGAGGGGAGTTTGAACGCGAATAGATTATGTTTGGCTTTGTGGAGGCGTGTTTGGGGATTTTGGCGTGCATGCGTCGTAGCCTAGGCGTGTTTGAATGAATGAACGAATGAGAGGACCTCGATGCTCGAGATGGAAGTGATTCGTTGTGCTACTGTAAGTGAACGCAGGCCCGCGATATGGAATAGGAACGAAGATTTCGAATGGCAATAGAACCTGCTTACTTCTGCGTTCTTCCGCATGGTGAGACAATAGCTGCTCTTTCTCTTTGTTGTCCAGTAGGGATCACCGAGATCTTCCAAGTCGTTCGACATCACAGCGAGGAAGCGCTTGCTACTAGAACTGCCACCGAGATGTTTGTAGAAGAGAAGTCCGTGGATGGTTCTCTGCCTGCTTTGTCACTGAGTGTTTCGGTTATTAGTGACCACGCAGATCCAGAGGGTTGAGAAGAAGGGAAAACGAATATTTTGACCCCGATAGATGCAATTCTGTCTCGATACTGGACTCTGGTGATGATAGGATGCCCAGAGTAGCTAGGAATACGCTGTAAAAGGCGTAGTAAGTATCATAGACCGTGGCCGGTAAGTCCAGCGTCCAGTATTAAGATCCGCAACACCATCCAAAGAAACCCCAATAGCTCCATCCAGAACACCTAAGACCCCACCTCTTTCAAACTCGCCCTGCCGTAAACTAACCAGCCCATTCTCCAACCGCCCTAGAACCCTCACGAAAAAAACCCACAAAGCCCACGACCACAAAACCCCCAAACCCCTTCGCATAAAAACCGCCCTCTCCTCGCTCCCCATCCTACTCTCCACAAACCTTCCTCCCCCCAGCTACTGTCCCCAAAAAGATGAACACCCACCACACCTGTCAACCTTCTATCATCCGACAGCGGACTGATAGTGCCATGGCACGTCAACGGCGATCCTCGCAACGGCCCCACAGGCCAAAGGATTTACTCCGTCGTCGCCCAACAAGCCGACCGGCCGCTGCGCCTTCCGACTCTGAAACTCCGGTTCCTAGGAAAACACTAACCGCGGGCAAAGCCAAAGCGACGAGCATGAGAAAGGGAACTGCAACCACTCGTACAGCAAAGAAGGGTAGAGTCATCGAACCGCCTGTCGCCTCAGACGACGAGTCGGCGGGAAGCGGATCTGACGATGATGAGATTCCTGCTCAAGCAGTTGAAAAATCCAAGGCTGCGAGCACGAGGAAAGGGGCGATAACGACGACCCGTGCAGCTAGGAACCGGAGCCCGCACACCCCGGCTCGTGTGCCAGACGACGATCAGTCGGAAGTTGAATCCGACAACGAGGGCGCCGGAAACGACGCTGCCCATGCGGGCAAAGCAGCCCACAAGTCGAGCGCGAAGACGAAGAAGGGGATTGCGACGCTTCACACTCGTGGCCGAGCGGCTATCGAGCAGCCGGCAGCTCGGGGTGGACGCACGGAAGACGAGGCTGAGGACGGGGGAGAAGTCGACGGTGGTGATGAGGCTGATGAACCCCACGAGGTGGAGCAGGGCGTTGGTGATATGCTCGAAGGTAGCGATGGTGGCGATATGGCTGCTGATAACCGCCGCAAGGCCACTCATGACCGCCGCAAGGTCGTGCAACGATTTGACAGAATCCACCGAAACAACGACGAGAGAAGGGCGAATCGGGGCGACGGAGAAGAAGAATTGATTGACGAAGGAGGAGCGGGCAGCAAGACGACAAAAGCGGCTAATAAGGGCAAGGGGAAAATCACCAGATCCAAAGCAAAAGCCACAACGAGAAATACACGCAGAAACCTCGCCGTCCCCGCTGACGACGACGATGAAAATGCGGAGGTGGAGGAGGAAGAGGAAGAAGAGGACGCCGCCGCCGCACCTGCAGCCGCACGCGCAACCGCACGTCCATCTCTCCCGACCCACTTCAGCGACGACGTCCCATCCGAGCTGCGAAATTTCTTGAACCACCGACCCAACCTCACAAAAGCCGACCAATATGACGCTGTCGACATCCGCGCAAGGCGTACCGTCAGAGTCGGCACATACCAAAACGGTAATCCAATATATCAGACCCAATATCTGATCCGCTGGAACGACAGCTGGGGTCTCCCAAGGGATGTCAAGGATAGCAGCGCTCTTAAGAAGTGGAACAACAAGAGAGAAACCCACGCCAAATACAATCATCCTGAACACGGTGAAGTGTGGTTCAATAAGAGCGATACGTACGATTGGGACGAAAACGGTGTCAGGATGGATAAGGATATGAGAAAGACGTTAAGGAAGATCAAAAAGATTGAGGCGGGGGGGAAGTATGCTCCGTCGTCACTCGAAAGTCATCGAGAGCTTGCGCAGAATTTCGTTGACCAGTTGAAGGAGGCGAGGAAGCAAGCTGAGGCGGGTAATGATCCTGGGGGGGATAACTACGAATCTGACAGTGATGAAGAAGACGAGGACGATCAAAATCCTGGCCGCGGGAAAGAGCCGAATCAGCAGCCTAAGAAAAAGGCAGGCCGTGGAGCTACCGCTCAAGGGAAGCAGAGCAACATGGCCAGGAAGCCGAATTCCAATACTCGACCCGGAAACAAGTCAACGGGAACTGGGAGACGTGCGCCGAACCCACGAAGTCAAGGCCGCAGCGAAGAAACGGATGCTGATGGTACTGATGGAAACGAAGTCATGCCTGATGCTGAAGAGGCCCGACTCGTCGCGAACGCAGCAAAGGGCACGAGAAATCAGAAGGAGAGGGTCCGCGAAGAAATGCCTCAACAAGGGTGGAAGGCCATTAATCATACCTCTTCTAAGCGCGGCCGTGCTGAGGATGATGAAGAAGACCCCGAAAGCGAAGATTCTCCGCCGAAGAAGCAAAAGAAGAACGATGGCCAGGCCAAGCCTAGAATACGTCGTGGTAGTGACCTCGGTCCAACGCGCGGAGGTCATCCCAAAGGAGGCGGAGGTAGGCTACACGAGGGGTCCGCTCGAATCGATGCCAGTAGAGGGCCGAACGCAACTGTCGGCAAAGCTGTGTCCACGCTGTCGAAAACAAAGGTAGGTCATGCAGATGTAGTCGAAAATATGAGAGACATCCCCAGAGATGAGCATATCGCTGAGTTAAGGGAACAGAAGCAGGATCAGAAGCCCAAATCCAATGCACACGGCAGCTGCGCTCCAGCTTCGAAGAGTCAACGTCGTGAAGAGCCCTCTGATGACGAAGGGACTAACGAGGGAGGTCCAGCAACGGCGAATCTACGAGGGAAGTCTGGTGGAGCAAAGACAACTCACCAGACAGCTGTCGCCCACAAGGGGGCCAAAGGAAAAGGCGACCGCACTTCCGATCGACCTCCACCTGTCAACGAGCCTAGGTTCGTGGCCAATCCGGACGACGGAATCCTCAGGAGGATTCTTAAGCGATGCATACACGACGAAGTATGGAGACCACAGTTGACTTACGACTCATATGTTTTCGCGAGCGACAAGACTACACAAGATAACGTCAAGGAACACGAGCTACACCAGTCAGGGAATTCACCCTGGCTGGCAGCCCAGAGAGCAATTTCGTCCGCCTACAAGAAGATCAAGCGCAATGAGAAACATGCTGTGGATTGGGCGGGTCATGTCATACCTTTCCACGAGATAGCGCTTGTCTACAAGCCCAGGTTTCAATCCAGTGATTCCTCGCTCGTGTATAGCGAGAAGAACGTTGTCACATGCAGCGAAGTTGCACAGCAGCTTTGGGACCACCCGCTCCGGGGGAAGAGTAATGCCTCAGCTGAAAAAGTGGCGGACAACTTGCTAGACGAAGACATTGTCTTCAATAATTACAGGAAATACTGCAACCGTCTAGTCAAATTTGCCCCGCATATGTTGCAGGAACACAACACAACATTCTTGCTGGCGATACTTTTCAAGGGCGCTCCGAACCTCCTTACCGCGCTACACGATCGAAAGGGAATCAACGTGGACGACGATTGGATGAACGGCTGCGAAAATGGTCTTGTGGAAATGTGTGGAGGAGGAAGCGAAGAATTCAAAGCACTAGGGAAGAAGTTTCTGGAAAAGATATTCCAGTTACACAAGGGATTGGACGAAGATACGGTGTATCAGGCGACAGACGAGGATGAGGCGACGAACGAAGATTTGGATGGAGGAATCAACAATACCACGCGTAGGGCCGACATTGATTTGGTAGATCCTGACATTGAGAGCGGTCTTGTAGGCGCCAGGAACGGATCTGAGAACGGAATGGATGAGATGTGAGACGACGAGTTGCCCGAAGATTACGGAGACGCATCCCCAAGTCCGTCGAACTCGCGGGAAGGAATCCAGGAGGCGCCAGAAGAACAGTAGTCGGAGTGATTGGTCCGAAGATCGAGCTATGGGCTAACGAACGGTTGGTAGAGAGCTGGGCAAAGCGTGCTTGATAGTAGTAAGATCGCGGAGAAATGGAGCAGAGTAGAATGTTCTTGATGACGATACGAAATTTTAGATTGACTTTGTAGACCCAATAGACATCTTTTGTGCAACATAATCACCCGATTTGTTCGTCTCAATTACATCGTGAGTCTTGCTAGTACATACCCTAAATACCTCCTTCAGAGCTGGATTGAATAACAGGGCAGATGTTGGAGGAAAGACGTCGTGCAATAGAGCCTGGCGCGGAGTGACAGCAACCTAGGGCATACCTTGGGTATGGGCACAGCGATTGGACTTGCACACTCGATGAAAAAACAACGAATTGGATACCATTGAGATGAACAGAGAGCGAAGGCAACTACCCTGTAGCAAAAAGGCGAAACTGGTTGATGACTTTGCCGCTTTCTAAGCCGTCTTGACCCAGAGACGTTCACGAAGCACGCGAATCACTATATAGCGCTTTACCGCGCTCAAAGGGACGCCGTTGAGATAAAGATGGATGGAGGATGAAGGCTAAAGAGCGAAGGATGAAGAGCAATGGATTGTGATCGCGCACAGACCAAGATTTATTAGAAATCACAGCCATCCCGTCGACCACAGATGGTAGTACGATAAAGTGGGATTCTACAAGCACAGAACTATACGTTCAATAGATAACTATGTCCCATAAGTGAAGTTGGCCAAGACGGTAGGTCAGTGAAAAAGGTGTCGCTTGCAAAATCACGTGCACTCACTTATCCCCTAACCACAGCCACCATCCATGAACCTCACATTTGAATACGCTGAACTCAATCTCAATAATCTTTGAAAGAGGGTTGAGACTATCCTCGGGACGTTGATTGTATCTAGAAAATGCATATCAGTGACCCGTAAAAGCACGGAGTAGTCACGTGCCGTCCACCTACACAACACGGACAGGACGCTGAGGGGTTAGGCCCCATAGTCGCACGGATTACATGAAGCATACGGTCTTAGATAAAGCGCGTTGTACTAGATTGGTGCCCGAAAACACAAGATCGCAGCTGACAGCGCTATCAAACCCCCAACGTTCCTAGTCACAGTTCACGTAGCACCAGCTTTTCGCGGCAGGAGATTGTAGATGAGCGAGATGTCTTCTTTTTTTGGGAATGCAGAGCAACCTCAATGCAGTTAATGGTATAGTATATACAAGAAATCCTCTCCACAATCCTCCTTAAAGATTCTTCCACGCCTCCTCTACCACCCCTTCCGTCCCCTTCCACCTACGCAGAAACACAGTAGCTATACCCGAGCCACAAGTTCGAGCAGTCAGACTTCAAGCCGGTGTTCCAAGCCTGCAGATTCGCCATGCTAACCCCGAACTTCGATTCCAGCGTCGTGCACACATTCCCGTTCGAGACCGTGTACCACCCCTTGCAGCTCGCGCTCGCGCCAGGTGCCTTCTGCGCGCCAGGAGACTTATCGCCAACCTGCTTAGTCGTCGGCGTCGTCGGCTTCGGGGTCGTAGGTTGAGGCGTCGCCGTCACCTTAGGCGTAGCAGCGGGGGTAACCTTCGGCGTCGTCGGCGTCGTAGGGGTAGTGGGCGTAGTGTTATCATTCCCCCCGCTAACAGCTTGGCCCGTGATGCTGCCGATGGTCGACTCGACGCAGCCGTGCGGCGCAGACACCCACCCGGTCAAGCGGTTCGCGACGTCCGAGACGTAGCAGTGCGTCGCGACGCCCGCGCCGAGGTTGCCGGAGCTGTCGATGGAGCCCGAGTTGTAGATGCGCGCGCCTTTGTAGTACTTCGACACGTCGCTCGCGCCGCTGGCCGCGATGGTTTGCTTCAGCCCGTCGCCCGCAGTGGTGCCCGCCGCGCCGTCGCGGATCATCTGGGTGATGGTGCTGGCGGGGCACGGGTTCTGCACGCCGTTTTCATTGCAGGTCGCGGCGCCGTCGTGGTCTTGCATGAGGCCGGGGTTGCGGACGCCCCAGTTGGTGGTGGGGACGCGGACGCAGCCGTTAGATTCTTGCATCAGGATGGCGAGGAGGTAGCGGGCGTCGATGCCGGTTTCGCCGGACACGGTCTTGAGGCCGTCGTGGATGGCGGTGATTTCGGTGGGGGAGGTGTTGGCGACGCCCCATTGGGTGCAGGAGGAGGACATGATGGGGTTTTGGGCGGCGAACCTAGATGGCATATTAGTATATGGACGGACGAATGGACGAGTAGGGTATGCGGGAGGGATATAGTAGAGTAGTCCTGGATGATATAAACGTACATTGTTTCGAAGTCGGCGACCCAAGCACTCTGTGCCGGCCACCCGTTGGAGACTTCACCAGTGCCTCCGTAGACATGGTAGACATCGCCGCTTCGCTTTTCGACAAGATGGTGTGCAGCAGTCGCAACAGTATCAATCGCATTCCGAACCTGGAGAGCAAACTTGGGGAGCGGAGCCCCGGAAACAAGAGTGGACAGGCTGCCAGCAGCCAAGATAAAGGATAGGACGAGCATGATGGCTTAGATCAAATGCTCAAGGGGTATCAAAAAGAGTGACGGTGCCGAAGCGGAGCGAACGAAGGAATGAGTGACTGAATGCGACTTGCTTACCAGAGTGAAGAAGCCATCTCAAGGGGGTGCGGCGAGGCTCTTATACATCTTTCGGCTGAAAGGCAGCTCTATGGCTGTTTGGAGGACGGCGTTGGCCTACTGTTTCCGGCTGTGATCACCCCTGACTTGACGGACGGGGCTCGTGTGCCTGGCCTGGCTACCGTTAGCTACCTGCCCGTCATGCGCCTCGACCGTCGAGGTAACCATTCAGACGACGGGCAGGGCGGGATGGCGCTGGGAGACAGGTACAGGGAGGGGCTGAGGGGGAGAAGTTGGCGCATGGATCTCGCGGATGATCGACTCAGGTTGGTGCTGCGAGGTTGCAATTGGCAGCCTGTGTGCTCTGCGAGGCACGCCGCCGCCGGCCCGCGCAGTATAGCGACACCATACACTGATCATGGAGGAGCGCGTGCTTCGGAGATTCAGGGTTGCAGCGACTCGAAACACACCTGCTCGTCGCTGACAGGAGGCGGAGGGGGCGCCAGGTACCAGAAGCCGGGAGACGCGACCCCACGTTCTGCGCGAGCGCCACAGCTAGGCCCGTTGGAGGGTCATCGCAGCGATGAGAGGAGCGAGATGCTGGGCCGACGCTGCGGTTGGATGCCACCTCGCGCGGCCCGGAGATGCTTTCACACGCAGCGAGGGATGGGCGCCGTGATTCGGCCACGGCTTGTTGCTCCCTCGCTCCTTGCACACGCTGCTTTGCCCAACTTTAAATGTGATGCTTAAACCTTCGCTCGCAGGACCCGCCGGTCTGAGCGCTTCGGCACCTCTTGCTGCAGGTGCTCGGGCTGCTCGCGCCGCGGTGGAGAAGCAGAGTCGTGCGGCCAAGGAGAGGGCCTGGAGCTGGAAACACCCGGTCGTATGCCATGATGCCACTGCGCAGGAATGTGGCCAGTCGCATCTGTCTGATCAAGGGACGCTGGGCTTCCATGCCAGCTGAGACAAGACCAGCCTAGAGCATTCCGCATCGTCAGCTTCGCGGGTGCCAAAAACACCACCACAGCCACACCGCCACAGCTCTCCGGCCGCTCCAGCACTGCAAAAGCCTTGACGAAGACCGTGCCCCGCCTCGTCCTCCCCGAGAGCTCGTAAACCCACTATACCCGTGCCCGTCTGGCCGTCACAAAGCCGCCCTCAGTGTTTCCCGACCCCATCCACCACCAACTCAAAAAAGCACCACTTCAATCTATGCGCGGCCGCCTGTCTCCTGCATCTCGCCTCCGCGGCACCACACCGTACCTGCGTCGGCGTCGCGCCGGATCGCCTCGGCCGCTCTCGCCGCGATGGTGTGCTCGCTGGCGCGACGATTGGGTGGTGTGGTGTTTCATGGAAAACGACCCGGCGTCTCGCGTCGGCTAAGTGGCCCGATGTAGTAGGTCATCTGTGGGGAGCTGGCGAATCAGCTGGCCCATCGTGAGAATGCTGTGAAGGGGTGCATCTCGCCGGGCGGGCCATGAAACACATATGTCTTGAAGGTTTTTTCAGGGAGGAAGGTGTTGGCGTGATCAGCGGAGGTTAGTTTCGAAACTCTCTCGCCTTCTACGAGCATGCAGGTAGGAGGCATGGGAAACAGACACCTTCCCCGAGTAGTCCAGGTGGGCAGATCACGAACCTCTGCCTTCGGATCCCGAGGTCATTCGTGCTCTTCATCAATACGAAAACACACACGACGCTACTTTCATGCGTTAGGTTTTAGCCCCATCGTACAGAACTAACCCGAAGTCCTGTTCTACAAAAGATCATACAAAGGTACGAACCCCAGCTTTTCCCGTTCTTGTCCAATTCCAGAAGGGTTCCGGACAGTGCGGTTCAATGCTACTTTTCGTAGCTGCATCACGTTGTAACTAACAAGATCATTGTGCTAATCAAGGTTTTTCTTCACATTGCTCTATTCTAGATCATCGGTGCTCTTCAGCTATGGCAACTACCCGCAAAACCTCAAGATTCCGCTTTCATGTATTAGGCTTTAGACCTCATCGCCGTACAAACTCAACCCCCAGCCCGGTTGCACAGCACACGGATCCCAACATCTTCGAATACCACCTCTACGTAAGGCTCCTTCCAGAAGCAAGATCCGCTGACACCAACAGCATCCCTATATCAACGCGCGATTTCCTATTATTTGCCTACTCAGACACAAACTACGAGAATCCGTGTATCAAGGAGCACAATTACCTCCCCTCCATCACCTCTCTAGGGGTGTCTCACGTAGTTGATCATAACCCCCAGTACTACTAACCTAGCCGCTTAATTCACACCTCCTACCACGTAGCGACCAACCCCCCCAAATCAAACCTTCAACCCTTTACATCCTCTCCCTACCAGCCTCGCACCGGCACGAGGTGGCTCACGTGCTTACCCATATCCCAAAGCCTAAAGAAAGGTCATCTGAATCGTAAACCCCCCTATATAACAATCATAGACCTACTTTACACCCTCCAAACCTTTACATCGCTCTCCTAGCGTCCCTGAATAGCCCAGGGGCGTCTCACGTGCTCACCAACACTCCCAAAACCCATACAAAACACGTTCAGTTCATGATATCATTCCATTTCAGGCTATATGGCCCACTACGTGTACAAAGAGGCCTCTCCTCTGCCTACCCCAAAAGGGTCCCACATCCGTCCCAAAAACTCCAAAAAACACCCCACCGCCTCCCCCCTACGTCGGCCTCCTAAACGGATGCGCCTCGGTATTAAACACCCACTTATCCAAACTCAACAAGTCATCCGGTGAAAACACCAAGTAAAAGTACTTCAGCGTCTCCGCGAGCCAAAAGGTCTCCATACTATCCACCAGCTCGCCCCCCCTCACCGTCACATCCTCCACGGCCGCATTTCCAAACTGCGTCGCCGTCGCGCCCCCAACCGCCTCAAACATCTCCCACGCCGCCTCCCGGTACTTCTTGTCGCCCATAACGCGGTACAGCACAAACACGCTCTCGATCGCCTCCGGGCGCAACTTATACGTATAGTCCCTGATGGCCGTAAAACCCCGCGGCAAGCGCTGCTCCGCGGCCGCCTTCTCCGCGTCGAACGCGTACTGCGCCCCGTAGTGCCTGACCACCGCCGCGCCCCACACGGACTCGTTAAACGCGCACGACGCGCGCGACGCGCAGGGAACGCTTTCGAAAATCTCGGGCATGATGCCCGAGGGCGTGGCGGCGTAGGCGTGCACGCAGCCGTCCGTGAGCTTGGCGCCGAGGGCGACGTCGCGGGCGCTGTTGAAGAGCTTGCCGCCGAGCGCGTACATGCCGCCGGCGAAGCAGGTCAGGTGCTGCATGTTTGGGTTCAGGATGGTTTCGGCGGGGTCGTTATACGAGGGCATGCGAAGGTCGCCGGCGAAGAGGATGTCGGGGTCGCCGGGGAGCATGGGGCGGAAGAGGAGGTGTTTGTCGATCTGGTCCATGGACTCACGGTAGAGCTTCTCGTAGGCGGGCTCGAGGCCGCCGAGCAGCGCGTGCGTCTTCGCGAAGTACTCGAAGGTGGAGTCGGCCATGGCGCCGATGCCGAAGGTGGTCGAGCGCGAACCGTTGAAGCTGAGGTGGCGGGCGTCCATCCACGTGGGCAAGAGGCCGGGAATGAGTGAGTAGGCCTGGTTGTGGTCGAGGATGATGGTGATCCAGGCAACTGCGTGGTAGTACTTTGAGTTGCCTGTGATCTGGGCAAGGCGGACAAATTCCATGGTCATTGAGCCAACTCCAGCGATACAGATGTGGCCGTCTGGCATGAAGCCGGCTCCTACTTTGGCTTTTGCGATGTCGAGGCGGTCGACGGGCATTCCGTTTGGTGTGTCGAAGGCTCGCAGGAGCATTTCGCCGACTTGGATGGCTTGCTGGAGCAGGACGTCTTCACCGCTGAGGTCGTAGGCACCAATCAAGCCTCCAAGATAGCGGATAGTTGTCTCAAAAACACTGATGTTGACCTCTGTACAATTTCCGAAGTCGATCTTCGCGACGGCGTCCACTGCCTCTCGAAACTCGTCTTCTAGGCCCATTATCCACAGTGTGTCCAGCGTATCAATGAGCGTAGCAGCCCATCCGCCCCAGTTGTCTTTGCCTTCATTCGAGATAGGTTTGTACTCGTCCTTCATCCAAGCCGATTCGCGATAGCTCCTCCAGCTCTTCTGGAAAGTGTCTACAACAGCTTTGCGACGCCCTTCCCGAATATGGGCTTCCTTGACCGTCTCGGGAGGGAAGTCGAATTGGACGCGAGGGAGTTTAGACGGGTTCGCAGTCGGGAGGGGAATGGTGTTCGCGGATTCGTATTTGATGGGAGCGTCGAGCCAGTTGAAGCGCGGCTTCAAGTCGTACTTCTTGCGATTGGTGTATCTATTCATGTACACCTCCAGTTGCTCATCACTGGGCCCATGACTGGCACCGACAGTCATCTCAGTCCGGCCATGGAGAAAGACGATGAAGAGGAGGAACGCGATGGCGATGAGGGCGTAAAGCTTCGCGCGGCGGCGACGCATCGGAGAGCGGGGACCTAAAAACAGCGCCATAACTGATGCCTGTAAGGATCGTAAAGCTAAAGTGTTGAGGAACTACAAGGCCAGAAAAGACAGGTAGAACAGATGTCGTGAAGAGGTCGCACGCATCAGCATCAGCGTGAAGGAGTGTTGCTGATGGACGAAGCAGGGAGGTGGAAGGACGGAGGAAGAGAAAAAGCGAACGAGCGAGCGTCGAGCGCGCAGGAGAAACAGCAGCCTTCACTTTACAATCATTGCTGGGGATGGTGGGGAGGTGTTGTACAACGTGGGAGAGGTGTGAAGCTTGAGCGCTAGAGGCCGCCTCCGTGCTTCTCCTGTTGTCGACTGCAGGCCATTGCCAAGCTGCAGGGTTGTCAGGATGGCTCGTTTAGGATCAGGTACATATTAATATTACAAGAAAAGCGTGCTGGCATGTTGCTTTAGCCACAATGGATGGCTGATGGTGATGCAACAGGAGAAAGGCCGTGGAGGTTTAGTTGCCAGTGCCACTCCACTTTCCCCGCTGGCCTTCCATTCCCGCTGGCTCCCGGCGCCTCAAGCTTCCCTCAACCACAGTTCGACCCCGTTCCAGCATGCAAGACACCACTGACAGCTTTTGACATGCTTGAAGCTGTCAAAAGCGCTCTCAACCATGGGCTGACGGCCGTCACTAACTTCCACGGAACCGACACATCCCAGGGACCCCTAGACCACGATGCTGGGCCGTAGAGGCGATGCCAATCCTGCCTTCCGATCACCTCCTCCACCTCCTCCTTCGATATCGATGCCTGAAAAGGATCCACACAGCTGTACTCCTGGTGTTGCAGACAATTGCGGCACAGCAGAGGTCCATACAATCCCGGTTTCAGCGGGTCAACCGGACCAAGCAGGGCTCGAGATCTGTCGCTGCGCCGCAACAACGCCAAGAATACGCTGCTAGGGCGGGAGATCGATTGCGGCACGGCGGTATAGTTCGTAATACGACAGGGCAGTGATATCGTTTGGCAGTGCTTAAAGCGACTGCTAGCCCTTCATAGCAATTTCATCTTGCTACCATCGGTCTTGTGAAAGGCTTTACATTTACACCGCGAGAAAAAGGTTTAGTCGCCTCATAATCTATCCCAGTAACACTTCATTTTTCCTTCAGCAATTCCTCTTTGAAGGCAGTCAGACAACGCCCACTTCAGCTCATAGCCATGCCTCGTACAGCACAGAGAAGCGCACCAGGCCTCACAGTCGAGATTGACAGGCCAGACCGCTCATACTTCATGGCGGGTGACACACTAACCGGCTTCGTCGTTCTTGATCTCACAAAAGTCACATTCTTCCATTCCGTTCGCCTCCAACTGTACGGCCGCGCCAAAACCAAGATAACAAAGAGCAATGGCACACGATGCGCAATATACCGCAGTCGTCGTGTACTCTTCAATATCCAACAAACCCTACACATCGGGCAGGTAGACTGCGGGTCTGGAGAGCACGCGTGGAGATTCGCGATCCAGATTCCAAATCACCCAGCTTCAGGGCAAGAGTGCGGAGATGAGTTGGCTGTGTTATCAACAACTCCAGCTTACCTGGCTACGGAAGGTGGTATAACGCAGCACGCTCTGCCAACGACTTTCAACACGACTTTTGAAAGAAAGCTGGGATTCGTCAAAGCGGAGGGGTATATTGAGTACTACCTCCGCGTTGTGGTCTTTGAGAAAGGGAAACCCAAGGCATCTATGGTGTGTACAAAGGTTCTGTTCCTGAGAGCGAGGTCTACGGACGAGCCTGCTGAAGACTTCAAAACGCGGCCGACCGAGCAGAATTGCATTGTCAGGAGTATCAAGCTTCATCCATCACATGCCGACAACCCTCCACCCACCCGAACTACTCTCGAGCGCGTCTTGCAGCCCTCGAAGCGAACCCAACACGCTCTCAACTTCCACATAACTCACCCAACGATTATCCAACTGGACCATCCGAATCCCCTCCCTTTCGCAGTCTCTGTTGAACCAACACCACCCCCTACGTCCACTAGTGGACCCCTAGAAATCCGCCTAACAAATCTCCGCCTCTTCCTCCAGTCAACAACCCGCGTCCGCGCGCCCTCGATCTTCGGCGAAACCCACAAAGTGCTCGAATACGAGCTTACGTCCAAAAGGATGGACCACATGATCCCCACGCACACCCCTCTCAACCTAACCAACTTCCTTGACATACACGTACACCGTACTCTCTGTGCACGCGCGCCTGGAGAGCTGTTCAAGCAGCGCCCTTTATTCTCATCCTTCAAGACCTACAACATCGCCGTCTCGTACGAGCTCTGCTGGGAACTGAAGCTCGATTGTGCGGGGCAGGTTGTTGTCGTCAAGACGGGTAAGGGTGAGGGGCAGGCATGCGAGGTACTAGATACCAGTGAAGCAGATCGAGAGAAGCAGGATGTGGTAGAAGGATGGGCCGAGGGAAGAGTAGGAAGGGACTGGGAGGGGCATATTGTGGTAACTAACACTGCTCTCAGGACTGTAAATATTGTTTTGAACGGGGTATCGGCGTTAACGTGATACCTTGTGGCATGCATACAACAGCCATGTACCCCGAGAAAGATTCTGCAGATCTAGAGGGTTTATAGACCCCAAAGACATGGACACTGGTTGCTCGAACCCCGTGGCCAGTTTTTGGTGAAGCAATACTCGCAATATCTATCTACATCCCAATAATACTCTACAACAAAACTCTCTAGTTCATTCGAGGCTATCATGCGAGGCTCAGAGATCCATAAATCGCCTCCCACCCTACTGCCCATATTACTCTCCCAGGAACAGCCGTCTGAGGACGCCCAACAAGCTCATAGAATATTCAAGATAATCCACATCTTTCTTATCTGGATTCCGAACCCCTATCAAAACACTCCAAACAACGACATCTCCCACAAACAACTCAATTAATTATCTCCCTACCCCTCCCGCCCCTACCACCCCCTCTCAAACACCTCCCTCTCCCCCTCATCCTTCGCAACCGCCTTTACCGTCCACGTCCACAAATCCTCCTGCTTCGCTTCCACCAAGCTATCCTTCGAAGTCTCAAGCCCCACCCCATTATTCTCGAAATACAGCCCTTCTCCCTCCCCCACCACCTTCCCCACCAACCCCGCCAAATTCCGCCCAGACTCCTCCTGCGTATGAACATCCTTACTCACCACCACCCTTAGCAACGGCACAAGTCTCGGCAACACCCTCTTCCAGATCCACACCTGCCACGCCGGCGCCGCGCGCGCCAGCCCCGTCCCGGGCATCAGCCCCGGGTTGAACACCAGCACGCTCTTGCGCTGGCCCTCGGGGGCTTTGCCCAGCCTCCTCTTTAAAGCGTACGCCCACAAAAGGTTACACAGCTTCGAGGTGCCGTAGCGCTGGCGGCCGTTGCCCGTCTGCGCGACCTCTTTCTTCTCCGGGCCTGGGTGCGCGAGTGCTTCCGCGGTGGCGTAGTAGGCGTCCGGCAGCCCGGTCTTGGCGGCGGGCGAGTGCGTCTGGCTGCCGACGAGGATGATGCGCGCCGTGGGCGCCAGGAAGCCGCCCGCCAGCAGCCGGTAGTAGAGATGGGCGTTGCCGAGGTGGTTGATGGCGAAGGTGTTCTCGTAGCCGTCCGGGGAGAAGGAGGGCGGCCCGAGGAACTGCAGGCCCGCGTTGAGGATCAGGGCGGAGATCGAAGGGTAGGAGCATGTGGACCAGGTTTTGACGAAGGCCTGGACGCCGGCGGCGGAGGAGAGGTCGAGGGCGAGGTATTTGGTGTGCGGGGAGGGGAGGGGGGCCGCCGGGGCGCTGCGGGAGGCGAGGATGAGGAGGGTGGTTGGCGGGGAGGTGTGGGCGAGGTTGAGGGCGGTGTGCCAGCCCAGGCCGGAGGTGCCGCCGGTTATGAGGATGGCGGTGGTGTAGGTGGTAGGCATAGCTGGGGTGGGTGGCTGAGAGGTGGGAGTTGAGACCTAGCAAGGGGTATGGACTTGATGCACTGAGCTAGAATAGACACTTTCGAACGATCGAATGGGGTACTTGAAAGGAAAAGGATCTTGCTTTTATATCCAACGTAAAGACCGTTCAGCTGGATATATGAGCTCCCCTAATTTACCCACTCCACCGTCTTTCGTCCCCTGTTCGGCATTCAAACCGTCCGTACGCTCTGGTAAATCGTGTTTGATCCATCCTCCTTCCAGCGATGCTCACGACGGGCGTTGCTGTTCCTGAAGCACCTTTGGAATGCCGGGACGAAACAGTTGCGGTTGGATAGTTGTGATTGGCCCATACTCCTAAGAGCGGACGAACCGAGAGTCCTAGCGGCCGGCCATTTTCGTGATATTGTGATCATGAAGCGGAGGAATCGCGGGCTTGGCGAGCCTTACCACCAGTTAAACTTAACGCGTGGTAGGTCGCAGGATAATAATAATAATAATAATATATTCTTTACGCTGTTATAGCTCCCTTACGGGTCCATGCAGCGGCATCTATTTAGGCTATTGTACAAGGGAAAACTGTGCTTCGCGATAGCTCGCGAAGCCAGGTGAAAACCCCGCGTCTCCTTTGACGTAGGCGGCGCAAAGCGCCTCTACTGGGTGTGGGTCCGCTGCTCAGAGTAGACGTCGCCTGGACGCTACAAACACTGCCATCTGATTGCTCACTTCGTGGTCCTTTAGCGGAGTCGATCCGGGTTGCTCGGGGTCGGGTCCGGGGCGCCGCGGGCGCGGTTTGTCGTCCAAGAGGTTATTGCACAGGCGGCGACGTGTCGCCCATCAAGGCTGTTCTAGAAGGTTAGTATGTTAGGAGGTGGGTGGGAGAGGAGGTGGCTAGGCCCCGATGGGTTATAGTGTGTGGGTTCCGCTGGAGAGGGTTGCTTTGGTAGGGAATGACGCTTTAGTGGAGAGGGTGTCGCTATATTCAACTATAGTGGCCAATCTAGCTGCTATAGTTGAATGTAGTTCGTTTGGGCTCTATTTGTCACGTGGGGGTCACACGTAATAGCCTGGTTGCTGGTTGCATCGAACGGGTTGGCTATGTCGGCCGTGTTAAGCTCTTGCTATCTCTCTTGCCGATGAGAGGTATGGGAGGAGATCTGTGGCTAGAAACCAGCCTGCTACTGATTGGAGTCCTTTTGTGGTAGAGAGTAGCTCGCCGTACGCGGCTGTGCCCGCCCGAATATACATCCGTCCCCTCCCTTCCTTGTATAGGGGGCATTGGGTTACCACGTGTCTTCCTGTCTGCTCCTGGTGGCCGCACGGGCAGGCCGCCGTATGGTGGCCCGGCACCCGCATTCGTTTAAGGTAGGCATTAAGGCCTATATGCTCCGTCCTGAGGAGGGTTGCGATCGTGCTCTCTACCTTGCTCAGCCCGTGGTGTCTCTTGTATAGCTTCTTGTTCCACGGGGTATCCAGGGCCGGCGTTAGGGCCGGCCTCGACCTCCTGTAGGCCTCCCACTGCTTTTCCCACTTCTCTTCGTATGCCTTCTAGATCAGGGCTTGGCGCTCTTTTTCTATCGCCTTTGCCGACCGCTCCGGGTCAACTTGTTCAGGGCCTGCGTGTTTCATAGCATGGCGGTGTAGAATGTCGCGTCTCGTGGGGCCGGCTTTTGCCTTCGCCGACGTGCGCCTTTTGGTGTCGAGGATGTGGCTCCTGATCTTGCTGCATTCGCTGTTGATGAGCTTCCTCACTGGCCCCGCCCTCGTCCTGTTCGCATAGGCCACCGTGAGCTCTTCCAGCTTCAACTTTATCGGCGGCGTGCTGGTTTCGTGCTCTAGGACCGGAATGTTGGTTGATCTGTACCCTCCGGCTATGTATCGCAAGCACGTGTTCTGCGACGTAGCTAGGGCCTGGTGTTGCTTCTTTGACAGCTTCTCCATATGGGGCCCCTCTGGCCCCGGGTACCATGCGTTACAGCCGTACGTTAGGGCCGGCCGCACTACCGCTGAGTATATCGTTTTGGCCTTCTGAAAGGAGGCTCCCCATGTGGAGGCCGTGAGCCTCGTAAGAGCCGCCATTTGATTGACTGCTTTGGCTTTTGTAGTTTTAATATGTGGTGCCCATTTAAGTCTGGAGTCTACCTGCACACCGAGGACCCGCAGCTCTTTTACAGGCCCCTCCGTGAACTTTTCGATGTTAACCGTTGCTTGTAGGTTGAACTTCCTGCACCGAGTAAAGTGGATTAGGTGGTACTTTTCCGGGGCGAAAATCACCCCGTGCTTCCCTGCCCATTCCATGCATACCTTGTGCGCCTGCTCAAGGGCCTTGCAGTTTTCTTCCGTGCTCTGGCTGTACGTGAGTATGTTCGTGTCGTCAACGAACCCGAACGCCGACGTGGTATTGTTACCCTGGCTCAGCAGCGGGAGGAGCGTGCTGGCAAAGAAGAGGAATAGGATTGGTGACAGGGCGGAGCCCTGTGGTATACCCGATTTGACGCCCCTGAATTCAGAGAGGAAGCCCCCGAACGACAGCTTCGTGGTCCTGTCCCTGAGGAACGACTTCGTGAACGTGGCAATCCACTCCGGTACCCCTTTTAGCCGCATGTTATGCAGCAGCCTCTCGTGCGAGACCCTGTCGAAGGCCCCTGAGATGTCCAAGCTGAGCATTGAGGCCACTCTCTTAGAGTCGTTCTTCCAGATTGTCCTAACCTGTTCTGTAAGGAGTTCTAGAGCTGTCTGCGTGGATCGGCCCGGTCGGGCTCCCATCTGGCTGTCTGGTAGCATGCCTTCCCTCTCGGCCACCTCCGATAGCCTTTTAGCCACGATGCGCTCCAAGAGCTTTCCAATGGTGTCGAGCAGCGCGATTGGTCTGTATGCTTTGGCCACGGAGTAGGATGGCTTCTGGGGCTTTCTGAGGACGACGGTAATCGATTCCTTGAACGCCTTCGGGTGATGGCCCATCCTGATGCAGCTGCTGAACAGTCGCGCCAGCGTGGGTGCGAGCTGCTGTCCGCACTGCTTTAGGTAGGTCGCAGGATACTTTGAACGACTTGGTGGCTCTTTCTGAATTTGTAAATTCAAGCTTTGTCAGGATTTGGTTGCTAGCGCATGCTTGTTAGGGAGTTTGACCTCGGTGAAGATGGATGGTTGGAGTAATCAGTGGTCACGTGATGATTACTGTACTGGACGGTAAGGAGTGGCTTGGGAGGGGTTGGTAGGGTTGTGAAGGTATTGAGAGGTAGAGCCTTTGTAATAGGGATTCCCGGAGCTATGTGTACTATCTTGCTGCTGTTTAGATGCCCTATTGCTAGGGTTTCAGAATCTGAGTGAGATAAAAGTCGATGATCCCAGGCATTCTTCGAGCTCGTTCTTAGACGACTATACCTAGATATACAGTACAACACTCACAAGGGATAGTTCCTGCAGATTGTTAAACCTTCCTCGAATCAACCCAAATAGCAGCAAGGACAGTTGCGTAAATTGGTGACAAAGCTGAGTATTTCATCAGTCATACTTCTCAAGCCTTATCTCACCGCGACCCTCCTCCATCCATCCAAAAAAAACTCCTCAACTCGTCGTACAGCGCCTCCCTCAGTTTGTGCGGGCGCTTTCCGGGGCTGGACTCAGGACTAGAACCTGGATTAGCATTCCTACCCTTTCCAAGATTGAGAGGCATGCACCCACAGAGCCGAAATGAACAATATTACATCGAGAAGAATAACGAAGCTACGGAGCCAGAGCGGCAAGTTCGGCGTTCTTCCGAGGCAAACAACGAAACCGAGCAGCGTCACGGTGGGTGCGCAAGCCTGGAAACAAACTCTCAAAAACCAGATTCCGACACCCTACGAGAAGTAAGCGCGGAGCTCGTATGGCGATGAAGGTTAAGTAAATGATAGCGGGCTGAGTACATACCTCTGAGTTCCCTTTTTCGGCATGAATAGTGCAGCGGAAGGTGTAGAGAAAAATCCGCATGTAAGGCACCAGGAACCCGATGCCGCAGAATAAAGATACGGCCAGGAGCTCTTCCTTGTAGTAGTCATCCTCTACCCCTGCATAGGCTCCCGCACAGACGAATCGGCTTAGGGGCAGTATCGTCCATAGCGCTAGGAAAACCACGACATACTCGCAAATGGTGCGGCACACCTTGATGTGAGCCAGGAAGTAAACGATGATCGGAGACTATAAATGAAATAACTAGCACCAAGTCTTCATAAGGTTCTTCAAGATACCAGAATCACGGAAGCGGATCTCGAGGAAAAGAAATCTTTCCGAGCCTCGTATCGGTTGGAAAAATTCGTCGTAGAAAATGATCGGGATGTAGACAGGTATTGCGAGGAGCGCTTCGCCACACTCTAGCCACAAACGTTCAGTGTCCACGTCCTCGGGATCTTGAAGGCCCTTCCTTCTCTAGGTCTGCGGAGTATTTTTCGTACTACATGGCTGTCGTGGGTGGAGAGCAGTCGAGGCTAGGTACCGAACTTAGAAGAGTCTGGTAGGAAGGTCTAGTAACATTAGGTAGAAAGGCTATCGATAAAAAGCATGCTTCGACTTCATTAAAGCAACATGGCATAAATTAAACTGGTGTGACGTGGCTAAATTTCATGGTAGCGAATAGTAATCAGTATCGCTCTCCTGCATCACTATTTAGCCTGACATATCCGAACCTTCAACCTGTGCAGGGTCTGATGACTGGTATGTGCACACTTCTTTGCCAGTGTTTGGGGCGCTTCATCAAATTTTCGAAAATCGAGATACGGCGTAGATGTGTTGCTTTGACTACCCTGATCACTCTTCAAGCCACTTCAGACAGCGCGATCACCAGTGCAGACTTCCGAGCCAAGTCTGGATCCGGGTTAGGGGATCTTAGACAAGATTGATCCAATCATAAGATCGCTCATTTCCCATTTCGTCCCGAATAAATTCTTTCCAAGCATCTTTGTGAATCTGGCAGATTGCTACTCTTTCCGCATTCTTGTGTCCCTCGTCCACCCAGCGGACAATCATGACATTGAAGAGGCAACGCGGTGTGATTTCGTACTGCGCGGTATCGAACATGGAGTTATACTCAACGTGCAACTGGTTGTCGTCCAGTAAGAGAGACGAAAGCCGCACGTATTCGAGTTCTGTCGTATTTTGATGGTCGAAAACGTGAGGATCTTTTCCACATACGAAACCACAGCGTAGGCCTTTCTTAGTATAAATTGCGAACCGCGAGGGTACCAGATTGGAATGGCGGATGTCAAAGTCCTTAGTTTTTCGCGCTCGGATGCGAAGAATGTCGTCAGATTCCATCGGCAGTTGAGGGAAGGGCAAGGTGCACCTTGTCGTTACACAGTGCACAGCCACACTTCTAGGGATATTAGAGGGCCATTCAACCGCTCCGATCCACGCTGCCCAGCTCCAACTAGGCAGGTGACGCCCATTCAGAGACCGCCTCGCTAGCGGCGCTGCTGGGACCCATAAGAGGGCCACATCTAATGCCCTTCTTGGTATGCCGCTAATGAAATTCCCGGAACCGCATTTTTGCAAGGCTTTGATAATTCCATAAAAGGCATTCAAGATATCTGAGGAATAAGATAGTTGGCGCCGAGAATATATCTGAACAAGGTCCCTGTAGATGTCGAACTTCCAGCCCCAGCTTTCGTCATATTGATGCAGACGTGCCAAAACCAAGGGATTTGAGATGAGGGATGCGGTACGGAGAGTCTCCTGGTCTTCTGCACTTGGGATCTCTGATTTGACGCTGTTCAGGCACTGGAAGTAGACCTGTTGATTCGTGAAATATACGCAACGCGGAGAAAGCATTCGTTCCTGCATAGTCCACGCACGCTGCTCCAAAGGTGCTACCTCCAGCGCGCGCTGTAGGCTTAAGGGTGATGGTATGCATTGGTGATTGCCGAAAGCCTTTGACTTCCATTCGGTGCGAGATCCCGGACGGATGCCAGGTATGTTTGTGTTGGCATCTTTCCCGGATAGAACAACTATAGTCAAGATAGCGTGGCTGTATATGACATCCATTTGATGAATGTCCCGATGCTTAAGATCAGCATCATCCTGCACAATACACAGCGTATCAACCCAAAGGTATCTTTCGCCCATTGCGGCAACAAACGCCAAAGCGTCCTTTATCACGGCTGGTAAACGTGAAGATTGTCGTAGTAACCCGTGCCGGCTTTGTAAAGACTCTAGTGTAGATTTTGTCGTTTGGAAGCAATCAATCTGACCCCATACGTAGCTTAAAGCGACGTACCTCATTGAAGACTTTGCCTCCACGATGGCTTGGAATTCCACGTCTATCAGGAGTAGATTTACAGGGAGACCCTGGCGTTCCTCCAGGACACTCCGAGAGCAGGTGTTGTGATGGTTGGACTCGCAGTCGTTTAGCCAGGCCCTAATCAGGGGAACAGAAATCTGACTTTGACGAGGACTCATGACGTTCGGGGGGGCATCTGTGTTAAAGTGATTGAGGATCCCAGTTGAAGTCTGCCCAGGGCCAGAATTCTGAGGTCCGGTAGATGGAAGGACTTCAGCCCAAGGCAGAAGAGCTTCATTCAAGAGCTCTATGGCCTCAGTCGAGAGTTCTTGGCGAAAAAAGAATCCCGAGTTGTCTGTCGGGTGGGGGACACGGATGGTCCCTTTTTCTTCGGTGCTTAGTAGTACGCGGAAAAACCCTCCATGCCTGTCAGACTCTGCAAGAATATAACATTGAGTGGCCAGTGTTGCTTTCTCATCGAATGAATTCAACACATCGAGAAGAATGTCACAAAAAGGGCAACGGCGTCGACTTATGATGTCCGACAGGCTTCCCAGGGAAGTCTTGGTGTGGTAGATTCCGGCACATAATCCCGACAAAGCTACCCGACAGGGTAGACAGAGTTCATCATCGGACTGAGCAGAAGCCAGCAGATTCCCTGGTGGAGGGGAAATCGCGGTTGAGGAGGTGGCGCCTGTTGACTCTGTGAATCCGGTACGGCGGATATGCCAGGAGGATCGTACTCTCGAGAAGACAGACATCGTAGATATAAGTGTGCGTACGCAAGCTTGACACTGTTTGGAGTACGCCAAAGCTCATTGGAAATTCGGTTGTAATGTAAGAATCTTGAGCGTGGGGTATGGGTCGATGAGAGTGTACGCTATTTTGACGCTGCTTGAGGCACTTCAGAGATTCATCAAAGATTCGGATGAGATGTAAGAATCTTAAGAACGTGATTTAAGAGTCGATGAGAGTGTACAATATTATGACGCTGCCTGGAGTACGCCAAAGCCTCATTAGAAATCCGGTGATTGAACAGCTTTGACAGCGTGAATGGTGGGTACCCAATTGCCAGTGTACGCTAGCTTGACACCGTTCGGAGTATTTCGGAGGTTCATTAAAGATTCGATAAATTGACATGTAGACCAGTGATGATCGTGATGTAGACGGGAGTTGGATGGTTTGTTGAATTGAGGGTCAGTACGGCATACTGTAAATTAGTTAAGCGTTTTACTCAGTATAGTTTGCCGTATTCAGGGGTGGAGATGTTCCAGCCCCTAAGTACGGGCGACCAATCGTGCACATGGCGCGATCCCACGGCCAAATTTCTCACGCTGCCCCACTACCCCTCCAAGCCCCATCCCAACTTCTTCACTCCAGTCTTCAACAACCTCGTCTACTCTACTCCAACTCTCTTTAATCTTAACCCGTAGACCGCAACTCCATCAATCGACCTCTCAGACACCAATACCCTCACCCACCACAAATCCCAAACCAATCACACCTCACCACTCCTCCATCAACCCTATCCCTCACCCCCAAATGTCCACCCAACCCCCCTCCTCCCTCCCCCCGCACAAACTCGCCCTCCTCCAATCCTGCCTCAGCGCCAACGCCCTGAAATTCGGCACCTTCACCCTCAAATCCGGCCGCACATCCCCCTACTTCTTCAACGCCGGCCTCTTCCACGAGGGGCACCTGCTGCGCTCCATCTCCAATGCCTTCGCGCACACCCTGCACCACTCCGAACTCTCCCCCCAAGCCCCGGGCGCCGCTCCCGCCTTCGACATCCTCTTCGGCCCCGCCTACAAAGGCATCCCGCTCGCCTCGACCGCCCTGCTGAAGCTCTGCGACATCGACGAAACGCGCTATGGGGGGCTGAGTTACTCGTTCAACCGCAAAGAAGCGAAAGACCACGGCGAGGGGGGCAACATCGTCGGTGCGCCGCTGGCCGGGAAGCGAGTTGTGATTATTGATGATGTGATCACGGCGGGGACGGCGATACGGGAGGCGATTGAGATAATCAAGGTGCAGGGCGGGGAGTTGGTGGGGATCGTGGTGGCGTTTGATCGGATGGAGAGGGTGGGGGATGGAGAGGGGAGTGCGATTGGGGAGGTGCGGAGGCAGTGTGAGTGACTTTTTTGGTTTTTTGGTTGTGGGGGATGGGGGCTAATGTTGTACAGATGGCGTGTCGGTGTTGAGTATTCTAAGTTTGGACGATGTGGTGGAGTTTCTGAGGGGGCTGGGGGGCGAGGAGGATTTGAGGCGGTTGCAAGAGTATCGGGAGAGGTATCAGGCGAGGGATTGAGAAGTGGGGTGGGTGCGTGGGTGTTTGTGATGGCATGGCGCAAATTTGGAGTTTAGATGCACTAAAAGGGATATGGGTAAGATACATATATTGTATATCGGTATTTGGAACTCGACCAGGCTGCGGCGATGGAATTGTATACCAAACAGAGGCTTTTATTCCGGGCCTATTTTCGCTAGCAAGCACTACCATTTTTGTAGGAATCCCTGCGCTGATTGCTCAGACACCTTCCACGCTCCCGCAACCATGCAAGAGGAAATCAAAAAACAACGCTCACCAAATCTTACAACGTCCCTAGTCAATTTTCCCGTCCTGAGGCGCCCCGTCGGCCAATTCGTCGCGGGCTAGACGTGACTCTCAGGCACCGTGTGCTTCTTGTCCTTCTCCTCCTCATCACCCTCCGTGTCACTCTGGCTCAATCTTGGCTGCTGCATACTCCTCCGCACCGCCATATCCGCCCTCGTCTTCGTCATCAGCGCCTCCCTAATCTCCCCCTTACTCCTCTGCACCCACTCATCATACCCCTTAATACTCAACGGGAAGAGCACCAGATTCTCCGCATTGGCGATCCAGTTTTTACTATCCGGCTTCGGCGCACTGGTGATGATATCGATATCCGCCGCGAGCTCCTCGCAGTACGCGTCCAGTGGCAGGTCGTTGACGTCCATGCCGAAGGGGTTCTCGATCTCGCGGCCGATGGCGGCGATGCCGAGGATGATGTAAGCCGCGAAGACGGTGCCCGGGATCGTCACCCAGCGCAGCGAGTCCCACAGCTGGAAGGGCAGCACCATGATGTAGACCCACGTGATTTGGGAGACGGCGATGGAGTAGGCGATCGGGAGTGGGGTTTGCAGGACGCGTTCGGTGCCGACGAGGACTTCGTTCAGAGCGACGACGGAGTTGACTGGCACGTTGGAGTCAGTGGGGGAATGAATTCGAATTGGCTTAGGGGGGCGCATACCGGCTTGCGTTTGGTAGATCGGGACGGAGAGATTGCCGTTTGCGATGAGGCCATCGACGTAGGAGGAGAGGTAGGTGATGATTTCGACGGGGAGGTTGCCGAGCGGCTTTTTGCTCTTCTTGATGAGTTTTCGAGGATTGGATTCTGCGAACGACACGCCGAGGTACTCGCCGACGCTCTTCCAGGGGGACTTCTTGCCTGGCTTCGCGATGTGGGGTTCTGCGACTTTGGCGAAGGTGTCGAGGTATGCGACGAGGCCGTGCATGTCATCGTACTGGATGCCGGGCTCGTAGCGGAGCTTGTGCTTCATGGCGTTGGCAAAGGCATTGATCAGATTTAGACCAGTACTATATTCTTCATTAGTCTTCGGATTTCCAGGATTCCAAGTCTATGTTCCAGGAGTATACTCACAGCTTGGCGAGCAAATCCTCCTTGCCCAGATCACCCTCACGCTCCTTGCTGTGGATCCAAATGGTCCGCGCCAGATTTTGTCCCACAAACGTCAATTGACCCCAGTACTTTCGGCCCTCAGCGTATCGTTCGTAGGCGGTGGAAGTCCGGAAGCTGATAGCCATACCGACAACGAAACCCAGCACCGTGAGCAGCAGGCTCGATACCTTGAGCGGATAGACGAATTTGGAGAGGCAGGTGATAAGTGTAGACCACAAGGTGACGATGAAGACCGGGAGCAGCATTTTTGGGAGGACGGAACCATGCATTCGCATGAAGAAGGGCCATTTGCTATGTTTGTTTATGTCGCGGGGTCCAACCTAGTACTGCGTTAGTTATACTACTCCTACGTTCCAATTGACCTTATAGAAGCCAGGATGCTCACGAAGTAGTCGTCGATGTCCACGCTCCCACCAGTTTGCTTCCGCGTCCGCATCCGCAGTGGCTGCTGCCATGTTACTGGAGAGCGCGGTCCTCGATTAGCACTATTCGTGCTGGCTCTGCCATCTTGAATTTCAACCTGCTTGGGTCTAAGAGTCTTGTCGACCATTCTGGGGAATTAGAAAGCTGAGGGATGAGTTTTTAAAAAGTAAACTGCCCAGCAGCTGAGTGTGAAAACGAAGGAGTAGTACAACTTATGAGAGAGCAGCCGGGTTAGTATTTCAAGGAAAATGAAAAGAGTGAGGGCGGCAAGCAGGACAGTCCAGAACCATTGGAGCGCGGTGGGATGGCCTTATGAAGGAAGGATTTTCGGCCCCAGGCACTCTCTGATGGTGGATCAAAGGGTGCGTGTCACGACTGTGGCCATCAGCATGCCTGTCAGAGAAACGCGGCAGGGATCCACATGTGAGCCTCTGTACGCCTTGGGGGCGTCTCCCCCTGAATCGTCACCCAATGGCACGAGCTGGTGGGTGGTGAAGGGGCAGAGGTGCAAGGGGCGTGTCGCGGGTTTCCGTTTCAAAACATCGCGCTCCGGGAGCCTTGGCATCGCTAATGGTGCGGCCCGCAATTGCCCCCGGGCGCCAAAACGGCCCCTTGGCCACGCATGTGAGATGCACATTTGCCGGAAGGAGCGGCTGTTGCAGAAGACGTTTGGGGCGGGCTTATGCATGTGACCATTGGATGTCTATATATGCGCCTACTTGCATGTACTATAGTGCAACTGCAGTATCCAGTGTCCATCGGAGAGCACGAATTGCTGTTACCCAACGTGAAGGCCGGTAAGCACACGCTATCCCGATGGAGGCAGTGACACTTTTGGACACGACCTGTCATCAAACCCCGGATTAGGCCGTATGCAGGGGCCTGGCCCACACGGCGTCCGGCACCCAGCGCTGTGACAACGGCATCCCCATCGCGAAGTCGAGTTGTGCCGTTCAGAGTATCCTCACCTTCCTCGCAGAGCAATCCGCCTCCTCTCGTCCTGGCCTCGCTTGAGCTCAAGTTGTAGTTCTCTCGTTCTCCACGTCTCACCGTCCATGCAGACTCTTACCCTCCCGATGCGTTCGATCAGGAGCCAGTGTGCTGCCGCTACTTCGTGTCTAGGCGCCCAGATGTAGTTCCACACCGCGTTGAGTTCGCGGAGCACTGTTTTGGGGTGCACAAGACCATCCTCGATCTGTGAAGCATCCATGTCCTCTGGAAGGAAGCCATGCTCGGGGGCCTCTAGTGGCGTGACGACATTGAGCACCAACTCGTCCACCATAAACGTCCTCGGCGACTTTTTGTCAGAGGAGAAGTCCGGTCCATACTCAATGATGCGTTTCAACGCTGCACAAATTCCCCATGCGATGCGTCCTGGCGGCTTCCCGACGATCCATGGGGAGGCCCATTTGCGCTTCCGGTTTCCCGTCAATCGTACGTCGACCTGGAGGTGATGAAGATGTGTGTACGTGGACGGTTTCCAGAATCGTGGGCGCTCGACGTGTGTTCTCACCAAGGGGAATGAGACCCACGTTACGTAGATATTCCGCTCGTCCTCGACGAGACAATCCAGCTTGAGTGGCATCTCTCGCCGCGCCTTTGCTCTCGTGATCACGTGTTCCATCTCTTCGCGCATTTGGTGGTTGCATCGGAGGAAAGTCGAGCAGGTGTCTGGTACTCCTTCGAGCGTGTATGAATTACCAATTTCCCCTGCCTGGCTATCTCCAGAGTGCGTGGTGACTTCGTGGACGTTCCACATCTGCAGCCGGTCATCGGAGACGGACGGCCGCGGGACTTCGTTGGTAAGGGCGGCATAATAAATCATGTCTCGCAGCTCACGGGGAAGCTCCAGGAAGGCTGCCATTGAGAACGCGTACCAAGAAAGAGGTCTGACCTGTTAACGTGAAGGCTATTAATATGAAGGGATGTCTGATACAACTTGTGTGGAGTAGGAGTGCAATGGCATGGAGAGAGTATGGCAGTCGGCGGACTGTTTCCGAGGTCTGCTCCTCATACGGCGCGCCAGAAGTGTCTAAGGTGCACTGGGTCGCCCGTAGCTTTGTCTACCTACAACCTCCCTACGTGGACAGTCAATATGTACCGCAGATGCGAGAAGCCAAGCCCACTTTGGTAGCTCTTCCATCTTGGAGTTGTTTCTTTCTCTCATGGATGAGAAACTTTAATGTTCGCCATGAATACCTGTTCGAACAGAACGTCGCCATGAAAGCCGAGACGCGCATTGCCGACCCCAAAAAGGGACTTCTGAATCCTGAGAAAGCGCTACAGACTCTATAAATGAAATCGAAGACTTAGAAAATCTCCCCGGCATGCTTATAGACTTGGATTATCCACGCTCCTATAACTTTTGCAGTATTCCTACCCATAATCCCCATCGACGCCGCATACTCCCGGCTACTAGGCAGTAGCAACTACGATCTGGACACCCGATTACAGTAAGATACCGGAAGCCGAATGCATTGAAGCGGTCCCACGTAGGGTTTACGAACTCTCCGCTATACTCCTCACATTCATCGGGGCCTATGCGTTGGCATTTTACTGCACATCGGGCAGTGTGCACACGCGGCGCCATTATGCTCATGTCGTGGAAGGCCCTCCACAGAAGTCGAGACCCATGTGTCAGCTCATATGAGAGATCGGAGGATGCGTCTCTCAACGAGGAGTCATTTGCCATGTGCTTGTATTCCGCATTTGGATTCTTCGTTCCGTATATGTGGATCATTTTCAACTCCTTCACACAAAGTACACTTCCGTTTAGTCTTGACTCCAAATTCGAAGCTATTCAGCCAGACGATATAACATCTAGATTAATTCAGATCGCTAGTTGAACCAAACCATGTCCCACGCCGCCCTCTCCGCCGCCGCCACCAACTGACCCTCCTAGCCCACGGCCTCGTTTTCCTTCTAGCTCTCCACTCCCCTCGGCAATGCTCGCTCTTGCAGCTCATGTTCGCGCTCAACAGCACCCTACAGAAGCGCATGATGGGCCAGATTACGCAACAACCTCATCTCTGCCCGCTTCGTCGCCGATAGCGAAGTGCTACAATTCGCGCGCGTGATACCGCGGACGCCGCGACAGCATCGCATAGACGTCTGCGGGCCGGGGGGATGGAGCCACTACTTTACATCTCCAACCAATAAACCCTCCACCCTCCAAACACCACGGTCAACCACAACAGCCATCCCAACTCGACCACGCTTTATCCCGGATGCAAACCCACGCAGTCACCTCTTCAGCAATCGGAAAGCCCGGCTGGCTCCGCGGCCATGGTCTTGTTAGCCTCAGTGTCGACGCGCTGGGCAGATAGGCAGGCCATAAACTCCCGCAACTTGCAACTAAGCCAAGTGCTGTTATAGACAAAGTGTAGAGTGCTAAGGTTAATGCAGGTGTTATGTATGCGTGTCCAGACGTAGAGGCAGCGGATGATCTGGTTCTGTAGGGTTAGGAAGCCAAGTTTGTCTGGCAGAAGCCACCTTTTGGTGGGAAGTGTGGACGGGACGTCTAGCGTGTCCTTGGTCTTCTCGATGGGGGTGTGGCAAGATTGGTATGTTGAGTTTCGCTTCGAAACAAGACGAGCTGGATAGAGTAGTGTGCTGTTGCGACAGTGGTGGGGCTGGTGGCTGTGGTACATTTCTTTGTGACGGCGTGGCTTGTGGGGGAGTAGTAAGGGCGATGATGGGGAACGGGACGGGTAAGCTAGGTGAGGGTATAGAAGGCTTGGAGGAGGGAGAGATAGAGGAGATTGAAGAAAGACCGAAGATGGACAACTATAGTGCGTTCGGTGGGCTTTAGAGTATTATAAGCAGAAGAAAATGACGGTATTCGATAGACTGGTATTCGCTGTGTTGGTTAAAGGATATGAAGTTGAAACATTACGCTAAGGAGTGCTGATATACTATAGCAACCCACAAATAGATCACAAACCGTGATCACAAATGGCCTTCTTACAAACACCGGGAAAGGACCACCCAAAAATACCGCCGGAAGTCTCGCCGCCCTCAAATCATCTACTCAGGTGGTGGAAATGAAATTCACATTATCAACCCACAAGTACCTATTCCCCCCCGTCCCTCCACTACACCTCAACGAAAAGTACAGCACCCCACTACTCGCCGGGATACTCGACCCACCATTCAAATACCCCTGCGAAGCCGGGAACGTGGTCATTACGGAAGAACCAGAATTGAGGTTCAGGTAGTTCACTGCGGTCGTCGCGCCGCTCCACAGTATACTGAGGGTGTGAGTGCAACTCGCGCCTGCGACGTTGGCGCCCGGGTCGTTCACCCGCACCAGTCGCACGTTGTAGGAGTATTTCTTGGTCGTGTCGAGCCCGCTGATGGACTGCATGAGGTAGGTTGTCCCAGTGCCGCTGTTGATGAGGAGGCCGCTGCCCGTGCCTTGGAAGTGCTGCGTGGAGACGGATACAGAGGCACCGCTTGGCGGATTCGTAGGCGCGTACCAAGGCGAGATGTCTGTAGCTGAGTTGTCGAAGCCGGCGTTCTGGAGGACGTTTTGGTGGGCAGAGGGGGTGTAGATCAAGTCATCAAGCTCGATGGAAATGCTGCCGACGATGGTGCATTGCAGACGCACGAGAGAGACGGTGTTGGAGTAGAAAGTAGTCTCAGCGGAGATTGTGGCGGTTTGCCAGGTTGTGCTTGGGGTGGTGCCGGGGAGGACGTATTGGATAGCGACATAGGTGTCACCATAGGCTATTTGGCATGAGCCGGCGGTGCCAACCATGGAGAAGTTGGCGAGTCGCCAGGAGAAGCTAATGTCGTAGGTAGTACCGGATATGATAGGGATTTGTTGGTTGATATATGCGGTGCCACTGCCAGTGCCTGACTTCGTCATGTTTAGCTGACCAACTTTGCACCCGTGTGCAGCGTCCGGCTTTGATATGACAGAAAAGGAGGACGTTGCTATGTCGGGTGTACTTCCGTCAGTAAACACCCAAGGTGATCCATCTGAAGAATCCTCGAAACCTGGATTGAGCAACAGGTTCGGCGCTCCTGTATATTGCGGTGCTGTACATTCGGAAGACGATGGTGATGGCGTGGAGCTGGTAGTAGAGACAGTGGAGCTCGATGATGAGCTTGAATCCGTGACTGCGGATGAGGCTGATGACATGAGAGTGGTGGATATCGTATCAGAGGAAGTAGACGAGGCCGTTTGAGAGGAGATCGTTGTTGAAGATGAACCTTGGGGATCACCAATGGCATAGACATTCATACGATCTGGTCCTCCACAGGTCTCGGCAGAATTACCCTTGCAGGGCATGAAGCAATTCGTCTCCGGATTAGACAGCGGTTGCGCCAAGGTCTCGTATTTGGTATCGCACCAACACTCCTGCCCATACTCAAGCCCAGCTACTGTGAAGCCATTCGATGCACACCCTGCAACACAAGCCTCAACGGTCATTGCATCTGGACCTCCGGGAACTGACATGAATGTTTGTAGGGTACGTGCGGCGGGGTCGTCCAAATAGCAACCTCTAGCAGTCCATCCAATAGGCAATAGCACCGCTGATAGCGTTGCAGAAGTTGTGGTGGTAGAGGAGGAAGTTGATGCGATGTATAGGTTGAGTCTGTCCGGACCTCCGCAGAATTCTGTCTTGTCACCATTGCATCGCATGTTGCATTGAGCCTCTCCGTCGTCAGCTGCATGTCCGCCATTGGAAAGCTGGCTCCCACAATCTATGAGACGCCATCATTAGCTGTGATCCACTTGTTTGAGCCATTTTGTCCACTCACAGCATTGTCCAGAATACTCCACGCCTGCATACGGGAATTTAGCAGCCGCACATGCTGCCAAGCATACCTCCACTGTGAGAGAATCGCCGCCGCCTTCGGTAGGCATTCCAACAGTAAGCGTTCGGGCACCGACGGAGTCAGTATAACAGCCAAGATATCCATATCCAGAGGATCCAGGGGCAACCTTTGGGCCCGAAGTTGAGGTGGACTTGTACAAGCTCAATCGATTCATCCCACCGCAGGCTTGAGAAGTGTCGCCAGAACAAGCCATGTTGCAGTCAGCGGGGTCTTGAACAGACGTGCCGGCAAGGACTGCGTTTGAGCAGAAGCACTCTGTTCCGTACTCCATCCCGGCATAGGCATAGCCTCCACTTTCGCAGAAGGCGAGGCAAGACTGGGCAGAGGTGGTACCGCCGGCGTTATAGGCGCCTTGGAGTGTTCGGGATCCGACACTATCAATCCAGCAGCCTTGAGACACCCATCCCGGAACTACTGGGACGGCGAGATCGCGTTTTACTGGTCCGGCATCGGTCCCATGAATCTATAAGCCGTAAGTTTGTGAATTCATGGCTGTAGTTTGAGTCGAACTCACAAGCGTTAAAGAATAGTCACAAAAGAGGAAACGACTGTGGTGTATGGTGTTCGCGCCATAGCGTCGAAACTAACAAATATATCGGAAAAGAGTGTAGAGAACTGATGAAGACCGAGCGATAGAAGGCGTACTGAGCATTCTGGCACAGCTTTTATTTGTATATATCATGGTGTTAACAGCCAAGCATTACTTGACTCTGGTCATGGACTGCCCACCGAATCAGTGAGATAACGACGGCTTAGGGATTCATTTAGTGTGACGAAAAGGTCTATTTCCATTTACAGTTGGTTCTAGAACTGCAGGTCTAGACTGAATCGGGAGACACGGACTGCCACAATCGTGGCTGGGCTGAGGAAGATACTCGGCGTTGCCGCTGAAGATCGCGTGGAAATACCAAAGTGGTTTTAGATGCGTACAGACCCTGCATGTCAGCTAGACAGACGGGACGAGGCGTCCACCGCCATGAATAGATCTGATAGTGCACTCTGCACGGGCATGGCCTCGTCCCGCCGAGTATATGTGGCGCAAAGCGAGGCGCGAGATCGACATGGTAAAGGCTAGTGTCTGGACCCCTTCTCTTCATTCTGGAATTCGCGCGCGTCGTGAGCTTCCAGCCAAGCATTTAAGTACCCTCGCCAAGGAGCTATGATCTTCTGAGAGGCGCCTTGTGTAGATGGCAAGGTTCGGTTGTGATGATGCATCTACATAGGCCCGACCTCGGGATTGGGACGCATTTCTAACGAGCCGACAAGGTTGCCTCCCGCCTCATCTTATTCCATTCGCCTAGTCGGTAACTGATAGCTAAGCTATATGAGCAGTCTTTTGGATATGACAGAGCTCAGGTTGCGAGGTGAGAGTAGAGATGGGACCGTGTTGTGGAGAAGCTGAGATGAAGTGGACGAGACTTGGCAGGAGAACTAGGTAAGCTAGGTAGAACGCCCCACGCCACGCTGCGGGAGATAGTTAGATCACGTGCTGAGGGTGCAATCTTCTTCTGAAAGATGGTTCTGTTGCTTTCAAGACATCATTGGACGTACCGTTTAGACGTCTTCTACACACCCTATTCTGTAAGTCTCAAAACTATAATTTCTTCTACCAGAATGCCGCGAGCTCGATTCGCCCACTTACTCCATCTCGCGTTCTAGGCCTCTACATAGCCTGCATCCATTTCTCTCTTGAAATTAAAGAATTTCTCGGCTATTCAACGAGTTCTATCTTAATATTCACGGAGCCTCCATCCCCTTTTCTCCCCCCTTTTCTTCTTATCCCATTGCTACACAGCTCTCGCGCTCCTCAGCCATGAATTCATCATCCTCTACACCGCATCCTCCCCATCATCCGTCTTTCCCTCCACGCCCGTCTTCACTCCGCCCCTATGCAACTTCCTTGCCACATCACTAACTAAAAACTCATCCACATTCGGACAGAAAAACGCCGCAACGAGACTAATAGCCCCAAACGGCAGCGTACAAAGAAACACAATCCTAAAACTCTCCGAGTACGCATGCTTAACCGCCTCCCCCACCACCACCTCAATCCCCTCCGTAATCCCCGGCACTCCCGCAAACGAGCCCGCCGTAGTCCCCTCAAATAGCGCCGGCAAACTCGCCGCCGGAAGCCCCGCAGCTGTTGCGGCTGGCGTGACATACTCCGGCAGATACGTGCTCAGCTTCGAGGAAAGAATGCTGGAATACATACTCGTCGCCACCGCCCCACAGGCAATCCGAATCGCGCCCGCCGCCCCAGAGACGAGGCCGATGTCGTCCGCTGCGAAGAAATACGCATAGCTCGACAGCGTCACGCTCTCCACATAGCCTGCCGCCGTCGCGCCGAGCACCATGAACGCAACCGTCTGCGAGCGGGTGCGCTGCGTGCTGCTCGCCAGCGCGGCGACGAACGCGGCTATGAACGCGGAGACGACGATCATTTGGTACTTGATCTTAGGTAAGAAGCGGTGGCAGAAGCCGCCGAGGATCTGGCCGAGGAGGAGGCCGCCGCCGACAGCGCAGGACAGCCAGCCGACCTCTTTGACGTCGGCGCTGTAGAGGACGCCTGCCATGGTGGGCCAGATGACGGTCATAGAGTAGTATACCATGCAGCCCACACTAGCACATATAGTAAGAACGTCGTATTTCAGGGATTTGAACAAGCTCATAGGGATCAAGGGGTACTCGAGTCCGCAGTATGCTTCCCAGATGCAGAAGATCACAAGGGTGGCGAAGCCGGAGAGGAGGGCGCCGAGCGTGTGTGCTGATTTCCAGGGGTAGGAGGAGCCGCCCCAGTTGAGGCCGATCAGGAAGACCGTCAGGCCAGAGACAAAGAGGGCGATGCCGAGCCAGTCGAGGGTGGCGAGTTGGCGGGGCTTTCCTTTGCCGCCCACGTGGAGCATTTCCTGGGATGGTTGTTAGTGGCCAGGATGAGGCGTTTGGGAAAGTGGATACGCACGTAGGTGGGTGGGTGGTAGAAGAAGAAGTACAGCACCACGGCGAGGGTGTTGACGATGACGCCGAGGATGTAGGACCAGCGCCATTGGAGAGCTGTGTTTGTGAAGAAGGCTCGGGCGATTGGGGGGCCAAAAACGGCGAAGGGGGTGGAAGTTGCGAGGATGATGGCGTTGAAGGGGCCGCGACGGCTGTTGGGGACTAGCTCGGCGATGACGATAAAGAAGGAGAGTTGGCCGGCTGATGCAAGACCGTTAAGGGTGTTGGTGGCCTGGTTGTGGAGGTTAGCTTTGGACGTCTTGTTGCTTAGGGTTTGTGGTTGATATCCACGCATCATGGCCCATCCTTGGGAATTTTCCGGAAACCAATGAGAGGGTAGAAAGGAAATGAGACTCACAATTAACATGTCCACACTCTGCGCCGCCGCCCCAATGATATTAGCAATCAGCGCCAGCATCGAACACGCAATATAAAACCACCTCCTCCCAAAGATATCGCTCAATCTTCCAACAAGCGTGAATCCGACTGAGAAACCAGCAGTCCAAGAAACAGCAAGCCAGACGAAGTTCGGTGAAGGGCCAAGGGCTGCATTAACAAGACTGATCGTGTTCGCAGGTAAGGTCCAGCCTAGATACCCAGAGACTTGGGCGAGACATGTGGCCTAGAGACGAAATCAGCTAATAAACATGCGAGAGAGTAACGGGAGAAAGTGGTTGGATATTAGACTCATGGCGAAGGTTCCGATGAATCCAGGGCTCCAGTAATACCCTTTTGGCATACTCGCCAAATCTCCTCCAATAGCCCTAGGATCGATAATGTCATGGTGGAGATCCCCATCTTTTTGATGTTTATGAGTTTTGTCGACGTTCTCAAGCTCGACAGGCGGTGATTTGGTGCCTGGCTCCATGGTGGATGACAAGTGAGACTTGCAAAATTCACATGTGGAAATGATTCAGGATGTGAAGATGTTTTTCAGGTAAGTGAAAACACGATATCAGCTTATAGTATAAATTCTCGATATACAAACTCCGCCATGAGTGGTAAGTATTCTTAATAGTAACTAGTAGTCTTAGGAACCAAAGAAACCTTCCCTTAACGGCGCAGAAAGGTCCAGCTTATACCAGCGCCGGAAAACGCGTCCGAAAAACATGATGAATAGCAGCAAAAATGTGCCGATAATTTAAGCGCAGCAAAACGATACCCGGGGCCCACATCAGGGATTATTGCGGAGTGCTCTGCCTGTGGGGAACAGATCAGAAAGGTGGAGCTCAAAGAATGGGGAACTGAGAGATCCGAGGCTTCCACGTTCGCGGTCATGGACGATGGAGATGCTTGGCTAATCCCGACGCTAGTAGGGACGCGACTCGCTGGCGTTGGATAAGAGCGGCTGTTTGAGTCGTGTTGCTTATTGCATCACTGCTTGCTGTAACGTAATCCACAAGTTAGTGGCCCGCACAAGCTAGTGGCCCACCCAACTCAACACGCGACGCGTCGTCCAACAACCACCCCAATGGCAGCACCACAACAACAAGAAGCCATCTTTCAAGAAGGCAGAGTTATTCTAGGCGTTCAAGCCTACAAGACCGGCCAAATTACATCCTTCCGAGGCGTTGAGAAACTATACGATGTGCCCAGAAAGACGGTTACGCGTCGCGCCCGTGGTATTCCTCCACAACGCGGTGCTATCTCCAAAAATCGCCGTCTTACACCTGTACAAGAAGAGGT